>NC_057419.1:46218280-46426239 GCF_019320065.1 Cervus canadensis
CACATATATATGGAATTTAGAAAGATGGTAATGATAACCCTATATGCAAAACAGAAAAAGAGACACAGAAGTACAGAACAGACTTTTGAACTCTGTGGGAGAAGGCGAGGGTGGGATGTTTCGAAAGAACAGCATATATATTATCTATAGTGAAATAGATCACCAGCCCAGGCTGGATGCATGAGACAAGTGCTCGGGCCTGGTGCACTGGGAAGACCCAGAGGAATCGGGTGGAGAGGGAGGTGGGAGGGGGGATCGGGATGGGGAATACATGTAACTCCATGGCTGATTCATGTCAATGTATGACAAAACCCACTGAAATGTTGTGAAGTAATTAGCCTCCAACTAATAAAAAATAAAAAAAAAAGGAAAAGTTAAAAAAAAAAAAAAGAATAGTACTTCCTAACAAAATGGTGATGTTATTCTCCAGCACAGTGACTACCTCTCAATAACTTTATTTTTGATAAAGCCATGATAAAGCATCCAAACTCTAAAGTGGTTTTCCCTCAGGGCATCAGAATATTCTGGCACACTGCAATGAGGTCTTGCCAATAGTCTCATTTGCTCACATCCCTTGAAGAATAAAAGGTGGTAGTCCTGGTCATCCAGAGTAGGTGAGGGGAGGCTACCACAAAGGTGGCATGTCATGTGGTTAAGAGGGTGCATGAACAGGTGAATAGGTGGTAAAGCTGACATACAGGAGTCAAAGGAAGGGTAGCACCCTACACTGGACAGTTGAGAATGAATAGAAAAATGAGGCAACATACCAGAAGAGGCAGTGAATAACAGCTCCCACATTACCAGATCTACCCAGTTCCACCCACTACCAAAGTAGTTACTGTGATTTCTGGCCTGTCGGGATTAATTGGTGGCAACCCTTGCACTAGTACGTCATACTATTTACTATAGCTCAACTCACAAAAAGAGTCAGTTCATGAGAATCATTTAATTTAAAAATTACACTAAAGGAAAAAATGAATCTACTCCAGCAGGAAACTTGTAAAACTTCATTTTCTAAAATTTCAAGTTTGCTCTAAAGTCAGAAGCATGAGAAATTAGTAATATTCACTTATTCATTCAATGACTACACTACTTACTTCATTGTTCCTACTCAGAGAATTGAGGGGAAGTGAAGTAAGAACAGAGTTTTCTTGAAACAGTCGATTGCGGAGCTGTCTGAGCGTTACTGAGAGATCTTCAAAAACTGAGTTTGCCTTCCCCACCATGTACACTCTCTGGAAGAAGAATCCAAAATTGTATTACATTCTGCAGATTAATTCCAATATACCAAGGTCTATCAGCATTTTTCATAAAAATCATTTTAAATTTTCATTAAATAATGACAGCTTATTTTTCAAAGCATTTAAAATAAAAACTATCACAACTTACTTCCTCACTGGGAGCCAACTGCAAAACCACAGGAGTTTCTTCAGAAAATAAGGAATGAATGGAATTTGCCACGCTGTCAAGACTAAAAGGAACTGCCTGAAATTTAAGAGTGAGACTTTAATTATTATCTGAACCCAAGTAGGAAGAAAAATCATTTAAATAGTATTAAAAAGGGAGCCTTAAAAAAAAAAGTACCAGCATTTTCTATGGACATTTAAAAGACCCAAATCATATCCAAATACAAAGATCCTGTTTGAGGATACTGAAGATTAAACAGCCCCCTAGTGGGCCAATGAGTTTGTGTCTCCGAATGTGCCTAAATAAGAAAACACTTGCAAAATTAAGGACAAAACACTATCTTGTGCAAAGCTTCACTTTCAGGTGGTCATGCATGTGCTCAGCCCCTCAGTTGAGTCCAACTCTTTGTGACCCCATGGACTGTAGCCCACCAGGCTCCTCTGTCCATGGAATTCTCCAGGCAAGAATACTGGAATGGGTTGCCATTTCCTCCTCCAGGGGATCCTCCTGACCCAGGGATCAAACCCATGTCTCTGGCATCCCCTGCACTGACAGGCAGGTTCAGTTGGTCATTCAGGTATTTTTTAGCAGGAACACATTTGGTTTCAATATTGACAAAATGTGCCACAATGAATGCATATTCTACAATAATTTATTAACTTGCATTTAAGAGGTGAAGGGAATTTGAAGACTTGAATTTGATTGAAAGAAACAGACCTCATTTTTCATTTCAAAACTTTCAAAATGTTTACAGGATGGGAGGGAGGTTCAAGAGGGAGGAGACATACATCTATCTATGGTTGATTCATGTTGATGTAGAAACCAACATAACATTGTAAAGCAATTATTCTCCAATTAAAAATAAATAAAATTTTAAAAATAATTTTTTAAAAAGGAAAAAATATTTAATACGGTGTAGGGTTTAGTCTTCAGATAGACTGAAGATTCCTAGGCAAGGGACAAAGTATGTCACAATAAATTTGAATGTGAAATTTATCTTGGGACCACATGGTATTAATAAACTGAAATTGCCAATTATGATAAAATGTACTTTTTCCCCTGAATTTCTTGTTAAAGTGTAACATACATATGGGGCTTCCCAGATGGCTCAGTGCTAAAGAATCTGCCTACCAATGTAGGAGACACAGGGTTTGATCCCTGGGTCGGGAAGATTCCCCTGGAGAAAAAAATGGTAGCCCACTCCAGTATTCTTGCCTAGAAAATTCCCATGGACAGAGGAGACTTGTGGGCTATAGTCCCATGGGGTCACAAAGAGTTGGACACAACTGATCACACACGCACACAACATACATATAATATGGTGCATAAATCTTGGCTTAGCAGTTCAGGGAGTATTTATAAATGGATATTCATATAGCCGCACCAGATCAAAATAAAACATCAGCACCCTACAAGCCTCTCTACCCACTCCCTCCACCCCCAAGGGTAATCAAAATTCTGACTTCTATTCCCATAGACCTGTTTCTGCCCCCACATTGTTTTTTAAAAGAATGGTAACTTTTCCCCTCAAAAAGTATTTTATTCTCATCATTATTAAAGCAAGCAATATGGTAGCAATGTTTTTGTTTTAATGGCGATTTCTCAGAGTGATTTTTTTCAGTAGTTTCTTCTACTCTTAAAAGGTTCATGTTTATAAGCACATTAATGTGGATCAGGCAGAAATAAATGTGTTTAGTAACTGTGAAGTGAAATTAATTTTTTTCTCTTACTCAATGCTTATCAACTCTTCCCCAGATTCTCTTAAAATAAGTTAATGAGTAACTGAAGATGGGGAACAGAGTTCCAACTTGCAAAAGCATCCTTTTTATAAGCATCCTGAGTGCCACAACGTGCCACAAACGTGCTCCTTTTGCAATCCTCACAGTCAACTTCCTTGGGATTTGGAAGGGATATGAGAACACGTAACACAAACTCTCCAGCCTCATTTCACCTCAGTGGCATTCATAGCAGGAAAGTTGGAAGATTAAAGGTGACATGTCCCTAGCAATCAAACTGGAGAAGCTACTGAGTCAGGTGAACGCCAAACTGGGAAGGAAAAAAGGATACAGACCCGCTAAACTGGAAAGAAAGAAAAGCTCATGCTTAAAACTGTATTATAAGGATATGCATATGTTTGTCCTAGAGAAAACAGAAATTCTGTATCTATAGGACTTGAAACTAATGATAACAGCTAGCTAATCAAATAGAAGCTTCATTAAGTGGAATTCTAAAGCTTTTGTTTGTTTTGAGGTGGATTTTTCCCTTAGAGGCACTCAGTCAGGGTCAAGCAATAACATGAGCTCTTTTCACAGTTTCTACTCATGTAAATTGAAGCTACTCTTTTTAAAATGTTTAATTTCGGATTGTAGGCTAATGAAAATCTGAAGGGCATTTTGGATTTTTAATATATTTTTTAAAAGAGATCTTCTATAGTGATTTTCATAGAAAATCACACACAGCAAGCTACTTAATAATCTTTGTGAAGACTAAGAAAAATGTTTTAATACACCTTTCATTTTTATTGTTCCCTTCCATTTACTCTGAAATTCTTCTGGTTTCTTTAGCTCACTAATTTCCAATCTTTGAAATTATCTAACATGTGCATTTAAGGTTATAAATTTCCTTCTCACCACTTTAGCCGCACCCCACAATTTTAAAAATATATGGTACATTTTCAGTTCCAAATAATTTCAAAATCTCTGCTGTAGTTTTCTCAACCCATGAATTATTTAGGACTGTGTCTGTTCCAGTATCTTTTCGTATTGACTTTTAAAAAATTTTGTACACATGCCACTTAAGAGACCAGTAGTTCTGTAAGATTTTTTATGAAAATACGTTTGCCCGTTTCCATTCCTCTGAGGTACTCACTCTCTTTCCTCCATCTTTTTTCTTCCTCACTTCAAGTTAATTTTTTTCAGTTTTATTGAGATAATTGACATACATCACTGTATAAGTTTAAGGTGGATGACATAATCATTGTGAAATTATTACCACAGTAATAATTACCATCACCATACAGATCCCAAAAAGAGAAAGCAAAAAAGAAAATTTTTTTCCTTATGAAGAGAACTTAGAATTTACACTTTTGACAACTTTCATATGTTATCACACAGCAGTGTTAACTACACTCATCATGCTGACAACATTACATCCTTTGTAACTACTTGTAGCATTCACTTTCAAATCCTTTGTTTCCTTTTCTTTTAACCACCATCTCTAAATAATGTGTTTATATTGCTACATCTTGATTTTTCAATTTTAGGCATTACCTATTTACTGCCCATTATAGCAGATGAGGATTAAGCTCTCCCACATCACCAACCAGAGCCCTATCTCCTTATATGCAGGTTCTCTCTCTGCACCTTCCCAATAGCTATATCATAAGTCATTTTATTATGTCTACTTAAACAGTATTCTCAGCCTAGCTTCATACTGTGCAATTACTGCTTTTCCCTTCTTGCACTTCTAATCCCCAGTGGCAATGATGAGGAATTTGCTACGATTTTACTCGCATTCCTTTGTCATGACAGTATCTTTTCTCGTTGCTAAGACTGTCAGTGTCCTTGACGGGTCTTCAGTTTCACTCATATTTAGGTGTTGATTTGCCTTTAGCCCACCTCAGTGTGCTCTAAACCCGAGGACTCATATCTCGTGCTTGTTTCTATCATTTGCAGTCATTTTGTAAAGGTATCATTTTGTTATTTTTTCAGATTTAACTGCATTGTGGTCAGAGAAGGTAGTTTATATGATACTGATAGTATCTGTTGCGCTTTGCCTTGTGGCCTAACACATGGTCATTTTTTGGGTAAAAATGTCATGTGCTTGGAGATATGTATACTAGACCACAGGAAAAGTCTGAAAATAATCCCCCCTCCCAAATCAGCATCTTTTGACCAGTGTTATAATGCAATGAAATTAGAAACTGAATAATTAAAAGTTATCCTGAAAGAACCCACATGTTACAACACTTTTAAATAACTCATGGGTTAAAGAAATCAACATAAATTACAATATATTTTTAAGTGGAAATGAAAGTACCACATCTAAAAAATAACTTTTAACTGCCTCTAGTTTCTCACCCTTCCTTTAACTTTCTCACAATTTTAATATATGTATGTATTTTCAAGCCTCTTTTTGAGACTGGTTTATTATCTGTAGTTCTAGGGGGATGAATTCTATTTGTTGGACCTGCTGACTTTCTCATGGCATTTTTTTCCTCTTCAAGTGTTTTGGTAAATTCAACTCTTCAATTCTTTTTTTTTTTTTTTTACCACAACAGCCCTGGATTGTGGACATATCTGTGTGGGATGGATTGTGTGAATTTGAAGCAGATAACTGTACAGTGTAAGCCCATAGTTCAGATTTCTCATAGGGGGCTCTTTGGGTTCCACAGCTAAGGGTGGCAAGGCAGCTCCTCTGGGGTAGCCCTGGGGCAGCTGGGGCTTCCTTTCGAGAACAAGACAGCATTTTTATAGTTCCTGGCTTTCTGTAAGGAACACAATTTCACCCTCAGCTCCTGCTCATCACTGTGGCTTCTATATTTTCTAATCACATCTGGCACCTGTGTATATCCCTTTCTTGCTTTCAATTTTAGTTATACATGTAAAGATGTTTGCTGACTTCCATATGCTTACAGTAGAAGGAGGGCCTTTCACAACAGTTCAGTCAGCCATATTGCCTAAAAAGCCAGTAAAAGAATAAGTGAGCCAGCAAAACTGCCCCCAGTCTTTTCCTTACCAAAACAAATGATAAAATTCTGAAGGGAAGGTGATGAAATAATGCCCAAGAATATGTCAACAGGTTACACCCTCAATTGATTTCTCTTTTTCAACCCTCTGACTATTCTCAGAGCGGGGCAATTTCTTGACCTCTTACACTTAGAAATACTCTCATGCATAGCAAGCAGCCAAGTTTCAATCAATCTGCAACCATCATATAATTTTTAAAAAAACTGCATTTTATTTATCAGGGCATTAAAAGAAAGACGAGTGCTTAGAACACAATCCATAGTGACAGCTGACAAGACAAAATGTTAAATGCATCCCTTTAATTCTTTATGGTAAATACTCACATTCTCCAAAGGGTACGAAATGACACTGCCTGGGGGTAGAGCAAGCTTGTCCACTCCTTTCACCATCACCATAACAGTAGCTCGAGGACGGTGGAATAGGTTACCTACTGCAAGGCCTGGCCAAGAAAGGTCCTGCATATTGAAAAGCATGAAACTGTGCTTAATTATCAATTCAGGAGACCATTTCCCCAGTAACATCTGACAAGCAGAGTTAAGGGGTTCTGGGATGATACCAGCAACGAAAACTCATAGGGACAGCAAACGTCTTATTTAAGGCAGTAGTTGCAATCTCCTAATTGAGGATGCTGAGTTCTACCTTCTTCATTTTAACTGCTACAGACTTGAAACAGTCAAGTCTAGTAATAAGTCATCTCAAACCTTCTGTGGAAAAAAGCAGGCAAGTGAACAAAATGTAGGTACTTTCCAAATTCCAGATTATGAAATACTTTCTCCTCCATGTAACTGTGGATATTTTCTTCCCTCACATCATCCTTTGCCCTTATCTGCTACAATATCATGTTTCTCTTTCACAGTGACACAGCAAGACTACCATTACAACATTCTCTTTAAGCACTTTATAAATAAAATTCCTGCTGAAAGTGACTTGCAGTTTAGTAATAATTACTTCTAAAGGTTATTTTGACAGCCATTTGTAGTCAAAATTAAGTTCGTAAAGAACAAGGTACAAATTTCATATTTAAATGTAAACAACCAGTCACATTCACGCAAGGAGCTCCACCCAGAGGCCCAACCGAAAGGCAGTTCCTGTGCACAGCTTCTGGTTTCAAGGGCACTCAGGACCCAGGAAGAACATTCCTCTGAGTGATTCATGATGTCTAGAGACCACCTCAAAAGCATCAAACCTTAAAGTGGGAGGAGACAGGGAGATAGAACAAACTCCATCTCCTTTCTTCCAGCCCTGAGCTTTAAGCTCTCTCATGCTGACTGGATCTAGGCCCCTCTCTGCAACAATCACACATAAGCAGTCGGTTACTACAACAGGTTATGACTACTGACCACATTATTTTCCTAAACTCAGGTAAGATGCATATACATTGCATCATTCATAATAAATTGCAATGGGCTGAATGCTTGTATCCCCTCGAAACTCATGTTGAAATCCTAACCCCCTCCAAAGTGATGGTATTAGGAGGAGGGGCCTGAGTGAGGGAACTAGGTCATGAGGATGGAATCCTTATAAATGGGATCAGACCCCTTATAAAGGGGACTCCAGAGGGCTCTCTCTACCACATACAATAAGAAGTTGGCACTCTGCAACCTGGAGAGGATCTTCACCATGCTGGCACCCTATCTTGGACTTCTAGCCCCTAGAACTGGAAGAAGTAAGTGTTGTTGTTTATAAAACACCCAGTCTGTGGTACTTTGTAATGGCAGCCTCAAATAAGACACAAATCTATCATGTGTACTGGAAAAAACCAATAAATTTATACATCCTATTAACAGTACGACAGATGCATTCTCTAATATAACAAAGGACGTCACTACTATGAATAAACAATTACATGGTTAATGTTTTATAATGCTTTGCTTTCATAACCAAGCTTGAAACACTTACCTAAAATCTCCCTGACTACAAATAAATTTTTTACTTTTGTAATCTGTACCTATGTCTGCCTGCTGCTTTCTTGGGCTATTAACAGAAATCAACAAAAATGCTTTCAGAAGCAGCTCCAGATATTTTTTTAAAATACACATACCTCTTTCACAGAGAAGCCCATTGACAACGCAGCCACGTCTGGGATTCGCTCTCCTGGGATAGGCCAATTTCCATTCCGGAAAACAACAGATCCTGGTGATCTTAATATGCTGAATTCATTCCCTAAGATACCTGAAAAGAAAACAGATTAATAATCAGCATCACAAAATTTCTGCAACTACACTGAAAAAATTTAATTACATACTTTCCCATTCTCCATTGACTTAGCATACTAAAATGTTGACTGGACAAAATGCTGAATCCTAAAGATCAACAAATTCTTTTACAGAGTATCACTGCAAGAATTTAAGTCCATACCTTCTGCTGTAACAAAGTTACAGCAATGAAACAGGATTCTCATAATGATGTAGATGCCTTCATGCAGATGGCCCCTAAATAGGGGCATGTGACAATTTGGCAAGGATTAGAAATCAGAGCATTTCTCCAGATTTTCAACAAAAACCAAAACCCTGACCCAGACTAGAAAGGAAGAAAATAAACTTGAAATGTCTAAGTTATTGCTACCACCAATTCTCTCTTCAAAATGCAAATTCAAAAAATTTCTAGTATATCACTCTGAAATTTCAGCCGGTTAGTTTATCTTAGGATAGATCCTAGCTTTCCTTATGTCCCACAGGCAAAGCTAGTGAAATGAGAACTGTCAAATGGGGGGGAGGGTACATATTACCAGTTAGAAGGTATAATACTTCAGACTTTAGAAACGAAGTCCAGGACATAGTATTTCCAACGGACATATCAAGAGGCTGAGAAAAGGTAGACTCCTATACCAAGAAACTAATGCTTCATGCAGGCATCGCCACGATACCTGAAAGGTCACCCATCTGAACACAACTAGTGAATGGAGATGCCACCTCAACTTACAAACCCTACATTTGCCAGTAATCATCTCCATAGTCCCAACATTCTAATCGTTTACAAAGTGTAAGAAGTTGGCTTCCCAACTTGGAACAGACCCTGTACCAGAAGTTAGGTGGCTGTATGGCTGGGGGCATAAAAAGCTGGCCCTGTACAATACGAGTCCCATGAACGCAGGGGTTTCTGTTTGTCTTGTTCACACAATAGCCCCAGGGTTGAGAACAGTGCCTGGCACACTGGTGCTCCATCAATACTTGTTGAGAGTGAATGAATGAAGCTACATCTTGCACTAGCGCTTTTTCCCTCTCAACTGGCTCTTTTATTTGAGCACACAAAAATACTTGTAGGGTGCTCCCATTCTAAAATCCACACCACAGAAACTCTCCTTTGGTCCTACCAGCTCCCTCCCGCCTCTGCTTCCCTTCAGATGAAGAACCACCTTGGAAGAGTAGTCAGCCACCACCTGGCTCCTCTGCTTCTTTATCTCCTATATGCTACCTAACCCACAGCTTCTGACCCCACCACGCCACCGAAATGACTCACCAAATCCCAGAGACAGTTTGCAAGCCTCAATTTATGTAACTGCCCAAAGCGGCTGATTCTGGCAACTCTGTCCTTGAAACTCCTGCCCTGGTCTCCCTAAGCCTGAGCCCCTGGTTTTCCTCCCAGTCCCTCTGGCTGCATTTCTCCTCAGTTTCTTCTTCTTCCCCTCCTTTAAAGCAGTGACATGCAAGCTTTTTAGATTTCAACCCTTCCAGTACAAAGCTTGAAAGTATTCCCAGTATACATATGTCTACTTAAAAAGTATACATTCACAAATTATAATGTAATAATGGGTTCATAGTATATTACAAAGCACGCAAAATCCAGCACACTCCACTGTGGAGATCTGCGGCTCCATTCCTGACCCCCACTGCTTACTGTTCTATGCTGGCTTCCCCCATGCCTGAGCCCATCTACTCTCTAAGGCTCCAAACACCAAAAACACACTCATGGGTCCCAGATTTTTATTTTCAGCCTAGATTCACCTTAAGCCTTCTGCCTAGATATCCAGCAGTCTGCTGAGCATTTCCTTCCAAGTTCCACGGGTGCTTCAAACGCAACAGGTTCAGAACTGAACTGAACATTTTCCCCACACACGCCTCCTGTATTCTCTGTATCAAAGGATGATGCCACCTTCCACCCAGCTGCTTGAATTAATCATCTTGAAACCCTTCCTCAGCACCACAGCTCATCAACCTCTGAGTTCTGTCCATCTTTTCTTCTTCTCTCCCAAGCCCTTTCCTCTCCATGTCCAGGGCCCTCCTCAGGCCCTCCTGAGGCTAGACAGAACCGGCCTCCTTGTGACCAGTCATGCCACTCTCCGATCCAGTCTTCCCAGCACCTTTTCAAACTACAGATCTGAATGTTCACCCTTCAGCTCGACCACCTTCACTCAATGCCCAGAGCCTCTGAGACAAAATCCAAAACATAACACCCAAGGCACTTCACCACCCTTCCTATGGAATCTCTGCAACTTTAACTCCTAGACGTTTCGGCTCCACCAAACTGCTCTTTTGCTCTCATATCTCTGTGCATTTACACATACTGTTCTGTCCAAAAACCCTTTTCTTCCCACCCCAACCGTTCACACATTTACATGTGAGGCACCCAGCCCAGGGAAATTTCCCCCAGCCTCCCCAATCTGGGCTAGAGGTTAAGAATCCTTCGCTTTGGGAATGCCCACCATACTGTGTTGTCATCTCTGAATGAAGATGAAATCATCATGTAAAAAATGAAACAGGTCCTACTTTTGACCTCTGGGGTATCACTGACCAAATCGAATCCTTCTTCAACGTGACGCCCCTACACATTCCATGTGTCCGCCCTTGGCCTTTCCTCTCCAAGCTAACCATCTGAATTTTTTTCCCAAATACTCCTCACGACCTGGTATTTACTTCTAGTTCACTTCCACTCTCTCCCTGATTTGGTATCGCCATTTTAAATGACATAGTTTTTCCTCAAATACAGAAGTCAGATCTCTTAAAAGATGTTTTCCATTAAGTCACATTTAGTCACTGTGGAAAACAGTAATTTAACCTCATCTGACAAGACCACAGCAGTGAAGAAGCTGACAGGATCAGATTCTTGGTCTGCATGAACTAGACTTTTCTAGTTAGGAAAGCAGGTTCAAACCATGTACAGAAGCAATTATTTGCCTCAGACCAAAACTTAACAAAACCCCTCAAACCTCACTGAATCACAGGAAGATCAATTATAACATTAAAACATGCATTTCAGCAAGATGTTCAGTTAAATCACAGTACCAAAGGGAAGATCTTTACATTTCCAAAACCAAGTTTAAAAAATTAAATTCTCCTGAAGTACCCAACTAGACTGATCAGAACGACCTTGCCAGAGCCAGAGACGAAAGGAACAATACAACTCTAAAATTCTACAGTCATGAAAACAAGCCAGCTAGCCTCAACACAACACTGGGCACCTCCAGGGATGGAGAAGACCTGTAGACTTCAAAAACAACAAAGGTCTATATCTCCGTGTAAAATTAAACCACCATTCCCAAAGTGAAGTGTCTCAGCACTTCACAGAGCAGCGGCACAGGCCGTCTACAGATTTTTAACCTCTAGGTTTTAAACTGGCACGCTGGGTAACAAGGACCCATTCCTCCAAACTGTTCTCAGTGCGGTCTCATGTTCACCACTCTCCGTGCCCCTAGTTCCAGCACCCATCATTCCCACATTCTCACACCTGTGCCACAACAGATACAATAGGAAAGGCCCATCACTGGGCTTTGGAGCCCAGTGATCTGGGTTCAGTCCCAGGCTTGCTGCTTACCACTTGTGTGCTGTGGGTAACTTATCTAGGCTTGACCACTCTCCTAAGGACTGATGCAAAATTAAATTAATTACATGATATACGGTAAGAAGCCAAATAGGAGCTGACTGGCATTCCCCTTGCGGAATACTGGGGAACCTAGATTCACGGAGAAAGCTACCATTTGACATGTGACCCCAAGAACGTGACTCATACCTTAGTTTCCAAATCCTTAAAATTAGGAACTACTGCAAACTTTATGGAGAGGTACTTGGAATTCTCCTTGAGAAAATAATCACACAAAAACAATTATTAATACTCCACTTCCAACTTTCGTATCTTGAAACCGTGGGGAGGGGGAAGAGGAATTTCACCAATTACTGATGACCACTGCTAGAAATGAAGACACCAAGAAAAGCAGCAGCTGAGGGCAGCTGGGACGTCGGCCTCTTCGCAAAGGGCTGCGGTTCATCAGCTGATTGAGAAATGCCTCCCGGTCCTCCGAAGAGCCTCCCGAGGCGGAAGAGGCCGGAGTGAGACAGCTGGACGCGCCTTTCTCGAAGAGGCGGAAGGTGGAGACCGGCTCAGGTGCCCCCACGCAACCCAGCCCAGCCCCGCCCGGCCCGGTCCCTGCAAGCCCGCCAGGCCGCGCCGCCACAGGCTGGCCCAGAGAGAAGATTGAGAGAGAGGCGGCTGGGGCGAGGCCACCGCCGGCTGCCCGCACTGCGGCACCCGCCCCACTGCCGCCCACCCTTGGCTGCCCGCGACCCCCAAGCCCAGCGGCCCTCGGAGCTCCCTCGCGGAGCGCCTCCCGCCCGCCCCCGGGTCCTCACCCGCCACCAAGGACGACAGGAGCACGACAAGCACAACCATGGTTCCGCGGCGGCTGTAGCAGCGCAGGGCGACGCGGAACTGACCAGCAGGACGCCAGCGACCACCACAGCACGAGCGGTGCTGCGACTCCCAGAGGTCGCCCTATCGTCGCCTCCGCGGGGACGGTCGCCGCCTTCTCCACCAATCCCTAGCTACGCCGCAGTTTGCGGGAGAGACGTAGCTTGGGAAACGTCAGGGTGATGGGCGGAGCCTAACATGATGGATGGAAGGCCCTGCCAATGTCAGGCAACGATCGCCGAGTCGGGCAGTCCCTCCCCCGGCCCGTGACGAAGGGTCACGAGATGGAGGGTAGGGCTGGGGATCGGGGACTGAGGGGGAAGGACGGAACCTGTCAAGGGGTGCAGAGAGCCCCAGAGAGACCACACGGTGGGGCTGCCTCCCGGGTGTGGACCCTTTCGCCAGTCTTGAGTGACGGTCTCCTATCAGGGTGTCTGTCTATAGCGAGCGCGAGCTGCAAGGCTGGTTTGGGTTTCGCTCTAACAATTACACAGATGCTGAGCACCTGCTTGGAGGAAGCCAGGCGCCTCGGGAAATCCCAGTACTCCAAGTAGGGGTGCCAGATAAACTACAGGACGCCCAGTTACGTTGAATTCCAGATAAACAACGAATAGTTTTTAGGACAAACGTCATGAATATTTCATGGGACATACTTAAACTAAAAAAAAAGTTATTTGTTGTTTATCTGAAATTCAAATATAACTGGGCGTCCTACATTCTGATTTGCTAAATCTGGCAACCCTAAGACTGATTGATCTACCCAATAATTAGTTACATTAGTTAATTATTTCCTTCATCCATCCTTTAGTATGTGAAGGCTAGACATAACTAATTTGGCCAGTATCCTCCCTTCTGACATCTCATGGGTTGTTTTTTTTTAACCTCGATATGAAGCAAGAAGTGACAGTGTATCAACTGTGTTCAGAAACAGCTGATGGCCTTGAAAGATGGATGTGGTTTCAATATGCATGGATAGGAGTTATTTCAGGTAGCAAAAACTAAACTATGACAGGAAGAAAGCCCATCAGGTTAAGCATTAACTGTTTAGTTCAAAACATCAACTCTAAAATCACTGACTTGAAAAAATATCAATAAGAATTTAATCATTTTTTAAAAATTCATTTTTAAGCATGGTGGAATCATTTCTCTTCATGTCAACTAAAATTTCATTCTTTGTGCATCTTACTACATATTGTAGAACAGGTTCTACACAAAAGTCCTAAAAAAATTTGTCTAAACTTTATTTAGGGGCATAATCAGCTACAAGTAGAGCACAACTCTTGCAATTTCATCCAGCCTGAAAAACGGGGAGAGGAGTGAATTTTTCTGTTCTTGAAAGGGTTCTAGGACATTCTTATTTCTTTTAATTTGAAGTAGACCAAAAATATTATAAATAGACTGGAACATAATATAAATCCTGCCTATTCCTCCCCACCCAGGAAACCTCAAAATCTCACAATCTTTCATACTCTGTCTTGAGAAATAACGTCCTTTTTTTGAGCCAAGGGTGAATAGTTTATCCTTTAAATCTAAGACCCCTTTTCATCTGAGGTCTCAAAGGGGCTTATAGCCTTGAAATTCAGCAGGATAAATGCTGTAGGAAGGCTTCTCCTTGTATCATAGATTGAGAGATTGAAACCTGGGGGAGGGCATGTGTACTCAAGGTCACATTCTGAGTCCTCAGCAGTTCTGCTTTGTGAACACAGCCCTTCTGATTCAATCTTTAGCGCTCGGTAAACAACCAGTGATGTGCAGTTAACTTTTTCCACTGAAGCATTTCGAGATGGATATGTGTGCCCAGGAAAATATTTGAAGTAATGACCCCCTGTGTTAGTCTAAAAGAAACCTCCTCCCCCATTCTTGGCACACCTCTCCTCCCAGGCCAAATAGCCAAGACTCCAGCCATCTACTGCCCTGAGGGGAGGACTCTTGGAGAAGAACCAGAAAACAAAAATGTCAGATTCCTGCTTCTTGAGTTCCAAAAGGAGAGGGCCAGATAGAAGACCTGAAGAAACACATAATATAGTTTGCTTCTGTAACTCTGCATCCCACCCCCTACCCACCCTCCATTAATTCCAGCAGCGAGTTCTGAGTGATCCCAGAGAGAGCATGGTGAGATGGTCTGGTCCCTGTAAATCAGCCATCAGGGAGCCCTGTGGAGCCCTGCTCAATGAAAATTAAGGATTTTTTTTCAAAAGACACAATATGCAGAATGGAAAAGTGAGTGTGAGCTGAACCCTGTGTAAATAACCTGAGATTTTACATCCCATTTGAAGGGGGAAAGGGGAAAAAGCTTCTTTTCATACGGTTCAGCTCCAAGCTTGCAGGACCCAGTTGACAAAGCATCTTGGAAAAGGAAATCTGAATAAAGTATGGATTCTAGTCAATAATAACATATTAATATCACTATTGGTTCATCAATAGCGACAAATGTGCCCTACTCAGGTAAGCTGTTGATAATAAGGAAAACTGAGTGTGAGGTATATGTAATATCAATTCTTCTCAATCTAAAATGTTCTGAAAAATAAAGCAAATTAAAAAAAACCATAAAGTGAAAATACAAGTCCCCAAATGGGAAAAGATCAATTATATCCAGAAAGTGGAAATTGCTCCTACAAATCAGTAAGACAGAGACAACCTGATAGAAAAATGGGCAACTGACTTGAATAGATACTTTACAGAAGAATAAATACAAAAGACCAGCCACTATATAAAAACATGCTCAACTGCATTAGTAGTTAGGGAAATGCAAATTTGAAACCACGAGATACCAACACACCACCTAACTGGCAAAAGTTTAGAAGTCTGACCATGCCAAGTATAGGCAAGGATGTGAATCAACTGAAACTCTCATAACATGGGGGTGGAAGTGTAAACTGGAACAACAGTTTTTGAAAACATTGCCTTGTCTATTAAAGCTGAAGAAATACCAAACTTATGACCCAGCAGCTCCATTCCTTAGAAGAAATACTATAGGAATATGCACTTATATATTAATAATAAGTTATGGTATATTGATTAAATAAATTGTGGTACATATTTCATACAATAGGATACTATATCATAATGAAACAATAAATATAAATAACAGTATGTATTATATATCACATTTATACTATATAAAAATAAGAAATGAACGGTTTGACTCCATTTATATAAAGTTCAAAACCAGGCAAAAAGAAAGTATACTGTTTATGGATGCAGTATAGATGGTCAAAGTATAAAGAAAAGCAAGGAAATGATTGCCATAAAAATGCCATACAAGTTACCTATGGGGTGGTAGAGAGGGGGATATGTCTAGAAGGGACATGCAGGACTTTCCTGGCGATCCAGTGGTTAAGACTCTGCGCTTCCCATGCAGGGGATGTGGGTTTGATCCCTCACTGGGAAGCTACGGTCTCATATGCTGTGCAGTGTGGCCAAGAAATTAAAAATATATATTTTTAAAGGGACATGCAGAAGGATTTGGGGAGGTTGGTCATTTCATAATGACCTAGGTGGATATTGTTACACTAGTGTTCACTATTATCGATATTTTGAACACTGATGTTGTATGTTTATTTGTGTCATATTTGAAAATAAAAAAGGTTTTAAAAATCTAGCTTGCTTCTTGAGGAGCTGTATCTCCCTTTGACTTGGTAGGAATTATTTGTATTCTATTTCAGCTTGTTTGGAGATTCTTGTGTTTACAAAACACGTCTTCAGTGAGGGTGGAAGTTTCCAAAGAAAGGCCAGAGTTGTGGTTGGCATGTTTACGGCTGTCTTAACAAGAGATCTTAGAGATGGTATCTACTATGGGAATTCACTACAGGGCAAAATCCAGGCTTCAGCCTCCCAGTCTGAGAACCCCAGATTTGTCAGTGTCCCAGCGGGAATCTGACTCCATGACATTGACCCCAAACAATAAAGTTGTAGGTTCTTAATGGTGCAAATACCATTTTGACATATATAAGTACATGGTAGTCTGCATATTCATGGCAACCTGGTCAGCATATTCTCCCCAAAAATGCAAGTGACATAGGAATCCTAGTTACCCAAAATCAACTTGGTGAGTATGCAACCACAGCAAATATTTAACGCATGAGGTTCTGCTGTACCCATCTCCACAGACGGAACACACCTGCTGGGAAGACTGGATGTTTGTGCTCAGATTGACAGGGTACTATAATAAGCCCCCTTTGGGGGATGACTGTACAGACCATACCTCTCAATTCGTGAGAACTTCCCACCCCCTTCCATAGTTTCTGCCGTATTTATTTTCCAGATTAAACTCTGAGACAGAGTGCAATCTTATTTCCAAGTTTCATCTCATTGAGCCACTGGTTACTGACTTCCGTGGCTTTGCGTTAGTTCTCTCCACACCCCGCCATGAAAAACCTAATCAAGAGCACCATGTTGGGACTTCCCTGGTAGCGCAGTGGATAAGAATCTGCCTGCCAATGCAGGGGACACGGGTTCCATCCTCTGTCTGGGAAGATTTCACATGCCACAGAGAAACCAAGCCTATGCGCTGCAACTACTGAGCCCATGCTCTAGAGCCTGGGGGCCGCAACTGCTGAGACCATGCCCCCACAGAGACTGTGCCCCACAGCAAAGCGTAGCCCCCACTCTCCGTAACTAGAGAAAGTCTGCGCAAAGCAACAAAGACCCACTGGAGCAAAAAAAAAAGCACCATGTCCTCTGAATCTATGATGACAGAAGCCATCATCTGAGGGTGAGGGAGGTAGACTCAGAAGGGGCACAAGGGAACTTTCTGGGGTGATGGAAATGTTCTGTATGTTGATCTGGACAGTGGTTACATGGGAGATATGCATAGATGAGAACACAACAAGCTGTTCACTTCAGACTGGTCCATTTTATGGTATGTAAATTACACCTACAATGTTTTAAGAGTATTCTCAGATTGCGCCTAGTGGGTGAGCATATTTAAGCTAAAATAAATAGAAGTTGCTTAATTTGTTCATTCACTTGTTCATTCATATATCCAGTGTTGGATGTTTGCAGTGTGCTCCATGAACTTGGAGCTGAACCCTGTGTAAATAACCTGAGACTTCACATCCCATTGGAAGGGGGAAAGGGGGAAAAGCTTCTTTTCATATGGTTCAGCTCCAGGTTAGCAGGATCTAGTTGACAGAGCACTTTGGAAACACTCAACATTTGATATATGAGAACTTCCTGGTGGTACAGTGGATAGGAATCCAACACAGGGGAGATGGGTTCGATCCCTGGTCCAGGAAGATTCCACATGCTACAGAGCAACTAAGCCCAATTAAGCTCTGGAGTGCCACAACTACGGAGTCTGTGTGCTGCAACTATTGAAGCCTGGGTGCCTAGAGCCTGTGCTCTGCAACAAGAGAAGCCACTGCAATGAGAAACCCACACACAGCAAGGAAGAGCAGCCCTCGCTCATCTCAACTAGAGAAGGCCCTCATGTAGCAATGAAGACCCAGTACAATCAATAAATCATTTGTTAAAAATTGGATATATGAATGAATGAATGGGTGAATGACTTAACAAATGATGCCTTCTATTCACACACAAAGTGTTGGAGAGAATCTTCTGCTAATGAAGTGATCACAGCGAGTTCAATTTCCAGATAATCACATACTGCTTTCAAGACAGTTTCTGAAGCTGACAGGAGCTGGCTGGAATGCTGAGCCACCTGATCAGGCCCCTGGTCCTCTATATCCTCCACTGATTCCCTTTCTATCTTTTCTGCCATCCTCATTCTGCTTTGGACCCATGGATTACTCCTCACTTTCTCTTCACCATACCCCGGTTCCCTTGCCTCTCAGGCCTTCTCTTGGAACTACTGGACAAAACCTAGATCCCAGAATCATGTGACTGCCTGCCTTCTCTTCCTATAATGGGTTGCTGATTGCAGCTATGGAAATTTCCCTACCCTGGGGACTGGCACTCAGCTGGGCCCCCAAATCTGCCTGAGCATCCTTTCTCCAGACCTAGTCACTGCCTCCTCTCTCCCTCCCCGGCCCTCACAACTATTGAAAGCTTCCAGCAAAAGACTTCAAGCCTCCCCCTTTGGGAGACCATACTCCTAGTTCTAGGGCTTCCCTGATGGCTCAGATGGTGAAGAATCTGCCTGCCATGCAGGAAGATCTGGGTTTGATCCCTGGGTAGGGAAGATCCCCTCGGTGGGGAAGATCCTCTGGAGAAGGGAATGGCAACCCACTCCAGTATTCTTGCCTGGAGAATTCCACGGACAGAGAAGACTGGTGGACTACAGTCCACGGGATCACAAAGAGTTGGACGCGACTGGGCAACTAACACTTTCACGCCTACCTAGCTCCAGCCTGCTGTTGGGCATCCATCCTGCTGCCCATAAGGGGAAAGAGTCTAGACTCAGGCGTGCGCATTGGTCATTACTGATCAATTACCAGCAGCAGGAAAAGCAACTGTGCTCCCTCTTCTTCCATCACCTCTGGCAGCTACTTCCCCTTCCTTAGGAATGTGGTGAGTTATGAATGAAAAATCTCCAGTCTCCAGATACCCTCCCCCAACCTCAGAGGGCGACACCAGGGACCCTGCACATGGCAGCCTGGGGGGGCGCCTTGCACTGACTTGCTCTGGGTCATTAGTGAGAGCCCAGAGGGGAGCATGGGAGCCTGGCTTTGCACCATCATTGCCCTCAGGCATGCACCACCCCACTCCCACCCACATCTGGAGTGTCCTGAGTTCCAGTGCGCGATAGGTGGGGTTCCCAGGGCTGAGGAGAGGAGGGCCGATCGGACTCACCCTCATGTTTCTAACTCACCTGGTGTTCAGACTCCTGGTCTGGCCTTCACTCCCTCTTTTGTTCACTGTTGGACTGTTTCTGGGGGCCCCATTCCACCTTCCAATTACAGAAGGTTTGTTTGCTTGTTTGAGGACATTTTAAATTTGAGAACAGGACTTCCCTGGTGATCCAGTGGTTAAGAATTCACCTGCCAATGGAGGGGACACGAATTCAATCCCTGGTCCAGCAAGATTCCACATTCTGTGAGGCAACTGAGCCTGTGAGCTACAACTACTAAAGCCTGTGCTCTGTAGAGACCATGCTTCGCAACAAGAGAAACCACCTGTGCACCGCAACTACAGAAGTAGCCCCCACTCGCCACAACTAGAGAAAGCCTGAGCACAGCTACAAAGACTCAGCACGGCCAAAGATAATTTATTTTAAAATTTGACAATAGTTCGAGGTGTCCTGAAAAGTAGCAAAGACAGTATATACAGAGATTTCCCACATACCCCATATCCAGTTTCCCCTATTGTTAACCTCTTATGTTACTTTGGTGTGTATTTGTCATAAATATGAACAATATAATGAACCAACATTAACACATTATGATGAACCAAAGTACTTTATTGAGATTCCCTCACTTTGGACCTAATCCAGCTGGAGTTTGAATCATTTCCTTCCAATCTCTCCTCCTGAATTTACCTGAGGACCTGCCCCCACATCACTCCCGTGCAGCCTCAGTTCTCTCTCTCTTAACCAGCCACTGAGCCTGGAACCAGAAGCCCCAGTGACCTGTAGTTCTGACCTGCACTTGTATCTGGAGCTATCACAGTGTCTCTCCTGCAACAATTGTATCCTTCCATCTGAACTCATGTTAAATTTATTTGTACCAAGTTTTATCAAACTGGAATGCATATCGGGGTTGATCAGAAGCAATTTAGTTGCAAGTAATTGTAACAAAAACAGAGGGTCTCTATTGGCAGGATCTAAGGGGAAATAGATGGGGAAACAGTGTCAGACTTTATTTTTTGGGGCTCCAAAATCACTGCAGATGGTGATTGCAGCCATGAAATTAAAAGACACTTACTCCTTGGAAGGAAAGTTATGACCAACCTAGATAGCATATTAAAAAGCAGAGACATTACTTTGCCAGCAAAGGTCCATCTAGTCAAGGCTTATGGTTTTTCCAGTGGTCATGTATGGATGTGAGAGTTGGACTGTGAGGAAAGCTGAGTGCTGAAAAATTGATGCTTTTGAACTATGGTGTTGGAGAAGACTCTTGAGAGTCCTTTGGACTGCAAGGAGATCCAACCAGTCCATCCTAAAGGAGATCAGTCCTGGGTGTTCATTGGAAGGACCGATACTGAAGCTGAAACTCCAATACTTTGGCCACGTCATGCAAAGAGTTGACTCATTGGAAAAGACCCTGATGCTGGGAGGGATTGGGGGCAGGAGGAGAAGGGGATGACAGAGGATGAGATGGCTGGATGGCATCACTGACTCGATGGACATGAGTTTGAGTAAACTCTGGGAGTTGGTGATGGACAGGGAGGCCTGGCGTGCTGCAATTCATGGGGTCGCAAAGAGTCGGACACTACTGAGTGACTGAACTGAACTGAAGGGTGAGCGACTGAGTTTAATATGTAATCCCTGGTGGCTTCCCTGATAGCTCAGTTGGTAAAGAATCTGCCTGCAATGCAGGTGACCCCAGTTCGATTCCTGGGTCGGGAAGATCCCCTGGAGATGGATAGGCTACCCACTCCAGTATTATTGGGCTTCCCTTGTGGCTCAGTTGGTAGAGAATCCGCCTGCAATGTGGGAGACCTGGGTTCCATCCCCCGGTTGGGAAGATCCCGTGGAGAAGGGAAAGGCTACCCACTCCAGTATTCTGGCCTGGAGAATTCCATGGGGTTGCAAAGAGTTGGACAAGATGGAGTGACTCTCACTTTCACTGGTGGCTTAGTGGTAAAGAATCCACCTGCCAATACAGGAGATGCAGGTTTAATCCATTGGTTGGGAGGAGGGCAGGGCAACCCACTCCAGTATTCTTGCCTAGAGAATCCTCATTTACAGAGGGGCCTGGCAGGCTGTAGTCCATTGGGTTGCAAAAGAGCTGGACAGGAGTGAGTGACTAAACAAACCCAAAAAATAGGGTCTATAACAACAGTGTTGGATAGAGAGCTCCTGTTATCCGACTGCCTGTGTGATGTTAGATGAGTGACTTTTCTGTTTAGGGCCCAGTTTCCTCATCTGTAAATATGGATAATCGTGATGTTTACCTCATAGATCATGCGAGGATTAAAGTTAATATGCATAGCCCTTTCTTCAGTGGCCGCTAAAGTATGCGGTCCTTCTGAGGAAGCTAAGGCCCGGCTGGGGTGAGACCTTCACTTCATCTGGGCGAGTAGCACCGCGCCCAACAGCCCCCACCTAGCACTCGCCCCACACATGGCCTCCTTCTCGGAGCTTGCTTGCAGCTACTCAGCCCTCATCCTGCACGACGATGAGGTGACGGTCACAGAGTGTAAGATCAATGCCCTCATTAAAGCAGCTGGTGTAAACATTGAACCTTTCTGACCAGGCTTGTTTGCAGAGGTCTTGGCCAATGTCAACATCGGGAGCCTCATCTACAACATGGGGGCTGGCGGACTTGTCCCAGCAGCTGGTGCTGAACCCGCAGGAGGTCCTGTCCCCTCCACCACTGCTGCCCCAGCTAAGGAGAAGAAAGTAGACGCAAAGAAAGAAGAATCTGAAGAGTCTGAGGACGACATGGGCTTTGGTCTTTTTGGCTAAACCGTTTAGTAGCAGGTTTAAAAAAAAAAAAAAACCTAAGCTCTTTAAAAATAAATAAAAAATAAAGTTACCACACATAGAGTACCTAGAACACTGCTTGGCTTGTGAATGGTCAGTCACCCTTGGTCATAATAATAAAGGTGATGGTAATGATGGTTATAAGCGTGTCTCAAGGAAGAACGAAGGAAGAGCATCAGGAATAAGACAGAAAAATAGGAAAGGAGGGTCCTCATTTGAGGCTATGGGGTCTCTCTCTTTCCTGCTTTTCCCTGAGTGTTTGATTCCTTTTTCTGTCTTCCACAGGTTGAGAGACAAAGTACAGACTGAAGCCAAAGTTCCTAGCGTTCTCAAGCTAGGAGGCTCAATGGGGATATTCATGTTATAAATTTCTGGAAGAGAGAAATAGAGGCCTCGCCAGGGTCAGAAAGCCTCCAGGGGTCCTGTCACTGGTGGTATGTATGGGTGCATGTGGAACCAATGGATTCCTAGGGCTTCCCCTCCCAGACTGAGGAAGTGGCAGGCTCTCTCAAAAGGGCTGTCGCTGTTATTGACTGCTACACTACAATTGCCATCAAACTTAGTGGTTTCAAATCATTAGCTTTGATTATCTCTTAGGCTTTCCTTGCATCAGAAATTTGGAAGCAGCTTGGCTGGGTAGTGTCTTGACTTGGGGAATCTCTCACACCATTGCTGTCAGATGGTGGCTGGAGGTGGTATCATCTTGAAGGCTTCTGACACTTGGACTAGGAAGACTTAAACAGCTGGGAGTTGGCACAGCTGGGCATACTGGGTATCTTCCTTGCTCTCTATTTCTATATGCTCTTTCCACATGGAAAAATGTCTACATGATCATTCCAGCATGGCGGCTTCAGGGTAACCAGATGTCTTACATGATGGCTCAGGACCCCAAAAGCTCAAGTGTGTGTCCCAAGAGGGAGAGAAAGCTGGGTGGCAGTCATCTTGAAGTGATACCTCATTGTGGTTTTGAGCATCAGTCACTTCCTTGCTCACTTGCTCATCACATCACTTGTCTGGTCAACACAGAAAGTTCTGCCCAAATGGCCAAAAAGCACATAAAAAGATGCTCAATGTTGCTAACTATTAGAGAAGTGCAAATCAAGACCACAATGAGGTATTACTTCACACGGGTCAGAATGGCCATCTTCGAAGAAAAGGGAACCCTCCCACGCTGTTGGTGGGAATGTAAATTGGTGTAGCTACTATGGAGAACAGTATGGGGGTTCCTTTAAAATCTAAAAATAGAACTACCATATGATCCTGCAATCCCACTCCTGGACATATATCCAGAGATAACCATAATTTGAAAACATACATGTACCCCAATGTTCATACCAGCACTATTCACAATAGCTAAGACATGGAAGCAACTCAATGTCTATGGACAGATGAAAGGATAAAGAATATGTGGTAAATACCACAAGGAATATTGTGCTCAATCGTGTCTGACTCTTTGTGACCCTATGGACTGCAGCCCATCGGGTTCATCATCCATGGGATTTTTCAGGATTTTTCAGGCAAGAATACTGGAGGGAGTTGCTATTTCCACCTCTAGGGGATCTTCCCAACCCTGGGATCAAAACTGCATCTCCTGTGTCTACTTCACTGACAGGTGGATTCTTTAACACTGAGCCACTTGGGAAGCCCAAGTGGAATATTACTCAGCCATAAAAAAGAATGAACTAATGCCATTTGCAGCAACTTGGATGGACCGAGAGCTTATCATACTAAGCGAAGTCAGAGAAAGACAAATATCATATGATATCCCTTTTATGTGGCATCTTAAAAAATGATACAAAAGAACTTATTTACAAAATAGTAACAGATTTAGCCTTTGAAAATAAATTTATAATTATCAAAGGCAAAAGGTGGGGGAACAATAAATTAGGAATTTGGAATTAACATATACACACTCCTATACATAAAATATAAAATGGGGCTTCCTTGGTGGCTCAAACAGTACAGAATCTGCCTGAAATGTGGGAAGACCCGGGTTCAATCCGTGGGTTGGGAAGATCCCCTGGAGAGGGGAATGGCTACCCACTCCAGTATTCTTGCCTGCAGAATTCCATGGACAGAGGAACCTGGCAGGCTACAGTCCATGAGACTGCAAAGAGTCGGACACAACTGAGTGAGAGAAAGAGTATTATGAGTGTATATAAAATAGATAATCAACAGGGACCTACTGTGCAAAAACTGGAACTCCGTTCAATATTCTGTAACAACCTATATGGGAATAGAATCTAGAAAAGAATGGATATATGTATATGTGTAACTGAATCAGTTTGCTGTGCATTTGAAACTAATATAACACTGTAAATCAGCTATACTCTAATATAAAATAAAAATTAAATTAAAAAGAAAGGCCTGCACAGATTAAAGGGGAGGGAACACAGACCCCCACCCCCACCACCACCTGTCAATGGAGGCCTGTCAAAGTCACATCAGAAGAGCTTGCACACTGGGATATTTATTGGTATGACCATCTTTGGAAAATATTGATACACTCTCCAATGGGGGGGGGGTTGCACACAGATGAGGAGACAATGGTTGTCATATCTAATGTATACTATCTACTAGATTTTACCCAAGGATATATGATAAATATTTCTCCACATAATTATTCTTCCACAACATCCTTTCATAAAAAGTGTTAATTTTAAAAATTCATGTTATCAAAGTAATACATACTCATAAAAAATTCAAAGTGCAGAAATGCATAAAGAAACAATGGAAGGTTTCTTCCTTCTCTCCCCGCTAATTATTCTCTAAGGGTAACAATGAGTTCTACATACCTGTCTAGATTTCCCTTTACACCTATTTAGTCATATACAAGATTTTTTTTTATAAAAATAAAAATCATGTTATATATTCATGCTTATTTCACTTTAAAATGCTGTGGCAGGAAGTGATGTGTCCTACTGTTTTTAACTGGTGCATAGTATTCTGTTGTCTGTGTTCAGTTCAGTTCAGTTCAGTCGCTCAGTCGTGTCCGACTCTGCAACCCCATGAATCGCAGCACGCCAGGCCTCCCTGTCCATCACCAACTCCCGGAGCCTACTCAAACTCATGTCCACCGTATTGGTGATGCCATCCAGCCATCTTATCCTCTGTCTTCCCCTTCTCTCCCGCCTTCAATCTTTCCCAGCATCAGGGTCTTTTCAAATGAGTTAGTTCTTTGCATCAGGTGGCCAAAGTATTGGAGTTTCAGCTTCAGCATCAGTCCTTCCAATGAACACCCAGGACTGATCTCCTTTAGGATGGACTGGTTGGATCTCCTTGCAGTCCAAGGGACTCTCAAGAGTCTTCTCCAACACCATAGTTCAAAAGCATCAATTTTTCGGCGCTCAGCTTTCCTCACAGTCCAACTCTCACATCCATACATGACCACTGGAAAAACCTTAGCCTTGACCAGATGGACCTTTGTTGGCAAAGTAATGTCTCTGCTTTTTAATATGCTGTCTAGGTTGGTCATAACTTTCCTTCCAAGGAGTAAGTGTCTGTGTTAGGATGTCTCTAATTTGCTTTAAAGATGGGCAGTGTGTTATAAAGCATCTGTTATTTAGTTTAAGCTAGGCTTTTGGGGCTAGTGAGTTGCTTTTCACAGGAACACCCACTCCAGGAGCAGCCAACCAACTTCTAATCAGAAAAGTCACCCTCCAAGTGCTTCCTCTATTTTTATCTCCCATCAACACTAGATTTTGCTTATTAGCAGAATGACATAGCAAGTGAATCTGCACAGTGGATATTCCCAATGGGCTCTTACTGTTGCAGTGAGAAGTATTCAAGGTACATAGATTGGCTGAATTATTTTAGAGACGCTCTCCAAACTTGCACAGACAGGGCAGCTGGATCTAGGCAGGTGTGTAGCCTGTGCTCAGGGGCACCTCTGGGTGGATCTCTAAGGACCCTTTGTTCTGCCATGAATTTGGATATTCTGATTGCCTGATGCTGCCTTCAAGGCTAACGGAATCTTGCTTCTAGAGTACTGTAGCCTCCACCTTAAATGCTTTTTGCATGTTAGGACCAAGCTGGAACCCCTTTAGATAACACAGAAGAGGTTGTACCACTGTTGCTTAGGCCTGCTTGTTAATTTCAACCTGGCTGATTTGAGCCTGAGACTCACTCTTGTTACAACCTGGTGGCTAGATGGGGAAGCTACAAGAGAGCCTTGAAGACTGCCTGACCAAATTGGCCTTGGTCAGCTCACAACATTATAGACGGATCACAATTTATTTTTCCAAACCCATTTTAACAGGCATTTAGAATGCTTCCAATGTTTTGCCTTTACATTAAATGCTGCGGTACCATCCATTTCACAAAATGTTTGTATAAAATTTTTTTGCATAAAATTTTTAGCTTAATAATTATATGCTATTTCATTGAAGTGATGCACCTGAATTTATTAATCTCATCCCCTGTTTTTGTATCTTAGGTTTTGGTGGAATCTATATCTGAACCCAGGTCTGGTTGATGTGAGCCCAAGTCTTTTCTAATACTTCTAGACAGAATTGTCTGGAAGATGGAACCTGGGAGTAAAGTGCCAAGGAGCTAACAGTGGATGTTGCTCTTTTCCCAGTTCCTATTTGGGGATTCCACCCTAGACCTTAGTTGACTTTTCATCTCCTTGGGTCTGCTTAAAGTGATTCCCCACCCTGGTTACACGTATAAGTCTCTGAACAAACATAAGAAATCCTGGTGTTACAGAATCTAATTTTCAAACCCAGGAAGGTGCAAAGCTCAGATCGTCAGTATATGGAGTTAAATATAATCTCATGCACTGAGCAATACATTTAACATCCTAATTAATAATTCAGAGCATCAAGTGCAGTGTGGAAAGATATTATGTCTGTGCTGCCTGTTTGTGGGAAAATCCGCTACCTAACTGCATTCCTGTCACCTTTTACCACCCACCAAAAAAGCAAACCAAAGATGTTTGCCCAAAAGTGGCAAACATATATTAATGACAAAGGGCAGGAAGAAAATTATTCTCATTTACTGGAGGTAATGCTACAGAATAGGGAAGGACTTCTTTAAATTGTATTTTCTGAGACAATGGAGATTTGATGTGGATTTTTGCCTTCATTATAGTGTTTTATAGTCTGTGTTCCTAAGAACTGGGTCAGATTTTGCATTATGTCTGTGATTTATCTTGGAATGTCCAATATTTACATTCTTATAATGCCATGTTAATACTGGGGTTTTTAAGTTAGAGGAGGCTTTTTTTTTAATTGAAACAACTCTCCCCCCCCCATATCATACATTCTATACACACTTCAATGAGACTTGTTTTTTTTTTTTTTTCAAAATGAATTCATCTGTAATTTCCCCTGCTGCAGTTTCATACTCCCACTTCACACACATCTTTTCACCTGGCCCAAGGCAGCAAAAGATGCATTCTATATTTTCTGATTCTCCAGAGTTGAATTTCCAGATGTACAAGCTGGATTTAGAAAAGGCAGAGGAACCAGAGACCAAGTTGCCAACATCCAATGGATCCTAGAAAAAGCAAGGGGATTCCAGAAAAACATCTACTTCTGCTTCATTGACTATGCTAAAACCTTTGACTGTGTAGATCACAACAAACTATGGGCAATTCTTAGAGAGATGGGAATACCAGACCATCTTACCTGTCTTCTGAGAAACCGGTATGCAGGTCAAGAAGCAACAGGTAGAACCGGACATGGAACACAGACTGGTTCAAAATTGGGAAAGGAGTATGTCAAGGCTGTATATTGTCACCCTGTTTATTTAACTTCTATGCAGAGTACATCATGCAAAATGCATGGCTGGATGAAGCTCAAGCTGGAATCAAGATTTCCAGGAGAAATATCAGATATGCAGATGACACCACCCTAATGGCAGAAAGCAAAGAACTAAAGAGCGTCTTGATGAAACTGAAAGAGGAGAGTCAAAAAGCTGGCTTAAAACTCAACATTCAAAATACTGAGATCATGGTATCCGGTCCCATCACTTCATGACAAATAGATGAGGAAAAAAATGGAAACGGTGACAGACTTTATTTTCTTGGGCTCCAAAATCACTGCAGATGGTGACTGCAGCCATGAAGTTAAAAGATGCTTGCTCCTTGGAAGAAAAGCTATGACAAACCTACACAGCATGTTAAAAAGCAGAGACATCACTTGGGTGACAAAGGTCCCTCTAGTCAAAGCTATGGTTTTTCAAATAGTCATGTATGGATGTGAGAGATGGACTATAAAGAAGGCTGAGCACTGAAGAATTGATGTTTTCACCAATTGTTGGAGAAGACTCTTGAGAGTCTTGGATAGCAAGGAGAGCAAAGCAGTCAATCCTAAAGGAGATCAACCCTGAATATTCATTGGAAGGACTGATGCTGAAGCTGAAGCTCCAATACTTTGGCCACCTGATGCGAAGAACTGACTCATTGGAAAAGACCCTGATGCTGGGAAAGACTGAAGGCAGGAGGAGAAGGGGGTGACAGAGGATGAGATGATTGGATGGCATCACCGACTCAACAGACATGAGTTTGAGCAAACTCCAGGAGATAGTGAAGGACAGGGAAGACTGGTGTGCTGCAGTCCATGGGGTCACAGAGAGTCAGATATGACTGAGCAACTGAACAATAAACAACCAAACAGAGTAGTTTATCATTCTTTATCTTATATAACAAGGTGCTTCCTTAATTGGAATTTTAATTTGTTTCAAGGTAAGTGAAGTTGCTTGTTAAAAGCTGTTTGGGTCTTGTTTTTAAGTTTACGCAGTACAGCTTTATTTGTTTGAAAAAATTGCAAATAGCCTGAAAGTCGACCAATTAGAAGACTTGCAGTTAACTAACCGACAGTGTCTTCATTCTTTGAAATGTTCTGCAGCTGTTATAAGAACAGAAAGCCCTACGAATTGATTATAAAGATATCCTGTTAGGTGGGGAAAAAAAAGATTTCCTGTTAAGTGAAAAAAAAAAATCAAAGAGCAAAACAGTGTATTGTATGCTACCATTTCTGTAGAAAGGAAGGAAACATGCATACCTATACACATATCTATATGTATACAGAGAGATAACGGTGGCTCAGCAGTAAAGAATCTGCCTGAAATGCAGGAGACATGGGTTCAATCTCTGAGTCAGGAAGATCCCCTGGAGAAGGAAATGGCACCCCACTAGAATACCAGTATTCATGCCTGGAGAATTCTATGACAGAGGAGCCTGGCGGGCTACAGTCCACGGGGCCGCAAAAGAGTTGCACAGGACTTAGGAACTAAATAACAACAAATTGACTTGTATGGACATACAGATATTTCTGAAAGCAACATGAGAAACTGATAAAATTGGTTGCTCTAGGGGAGAGGATCTGAGTGGCTGAAAACAAGAGTGGAAGGCAGACTTTCTCTTATACACCCTTTGATATCTTTTGAATTTTGAAGCATGTAAATGTATGAGTGGTTCAAAAAAGAAATGAAGATGAAAATTTAAAGACAAACAAAAAGGAAGGCAAAACAGTAGAAGTATTGACCTTGGTTCACAGGGGTCCCTGAACCACCTCTCCTGGCTATGACAGATAGCCCAGCAGAGGGGTATAACAAGACCTTCTTTTGTGGCTGGATGTGGCTTAAATCCCACCTCCAGCTAAAGACAAAGGAAGATGTTGAGGGGGGAGACAGTCAGTTATGGGAGATTATCAGGAAGAGCACAGTAAACAAGGTGGTATCTTGGGCCATTTCAGGGAGTTAGTATTCCTGGGGCTCTTTTATGAATACAGGAGATATTCATGTTACTGAACTTCTATTTATTTTTCTCCTGTTCATCTGCCTTTTATTACAGCAGGTTCTCAGCCAAGACCCTTGGAGAAGGAAATGGTAACCCACTCCAGTATTCTTGTCTGGGAAAATCCCATGGACAGAGGGGCCTGGTGGGCTAGAGTCCATGGGGTCGCAGAGAGTTGGACACAACTGAGCACTTGTCAGCAATAGCTCAGCCAAGAACCCAGAGGGTAGAGGGAAAATGATTTTCACTCTCCTACAGACTGAATGATATGAAGCTATCCTGTTAGTTACTTTGGGAGTGATATTCGTATTGCAGTTAGGTTTACAAGGATTCTTTCTCTTTCAAAGATAGGTATTTGTGGATTTGAAATATTTGTGGATAAAAGAATATGATGGCTGGGATTTGCTTTACAAAATTCAGTAGGATCATATAAGGGAAAAGAATTTGAAGAAGAAGAAAAAAAATATATATATAAAACTGAATCACTTGACTGTACACCTGAAACATTATAAATCAACTATACTTCAATTTTCAAAAACTAAAACTGATTAGGGAATTCCTTGGTGGTCCAATGGTTAGGACTCCACACTTTCACTGCCGAGGGCCCATATTTAATCCCTGGTCAGGGAACTAAGATGCCACAAGTCACCTGGTGCAGCCAAAAAAATAAACAGCAAAATAAAATTAGTTATATATAATAAAGCCAAAGAAATATCCAGTAGGCAGGATTGTGGAGGAAGGAAAAAGTGAGTGGGGTATAGATGAAGTGAGACTGGACATAAATGGATACTAATTATGCTGGCTGATGGGTACCTGGGTACCTGGGGGTTCACTGTGTTATTTTCTCTTTTTTGTGTAAGTTTGAAAATGTTAAATGTTAAAAAAAAATGCAAAAAAAAAAAAAAGCCCACAAAGGCCACATGAACTTATTTAACCCCAAACCAAGTGTAAAACCTGTCCTACCAAGTTTGTGTCTAGACTATTTGTTCCTGGGCTAGGTTGATCTTTTTGATCTCTTCATCTCCCTGAAGTGATGATCTTGTTTAAAATGACACTTCAGCTCAGTGCCTGAGTTTCTTGCTGGGCACACGGAGGCAGCAGAAGACAGAGGTTTTAAAGGGAGAGTCCTGGGCACATTCATATTATATGTACCCAGGGGGGTGCCAGTGGTAAAGAACCCACCTGCCAGTGTGGGATTGATCCCGGGGTCAGAAAGATCCCCTGGAGGAGGAAATGGCAACCTGATGGAATTCCAGTTGAGCTATTTCAAATCCTAGAAGATGATGCTGTGCAAGTGCTGCACTCAATATGTCAGCAAATTTGGAAAACTCAGCAGTGGCCACAGGATTAGAAAAGGTCAGTTTTCATTCCAATCCCAAAGAAAGGCAATGCCAAAGAATGCTCAAACTACCACACAATTGCACTCATCTCACACCCTAGTAAAGTAATGCTCAAAATTCTCCAAGCCAGACTTCAACAGTATGTGAACCATGAACTTCCAGATGTTCAAGCTGGTTTTAGAAAAGGCAGGGGAACCAGAGATCAAACTGCCAACATCCACTGGATCATCAAAAAAGCAAGAGAGTTCCAGAAAAACATCTATTTCTGCTCTATTGACTATGCCAAAGCCTTTGACTGTGTGGATCACAATAAACTGTGGAAAATCCTGAAAGAGATGGGAATACCAGACCACCTGACCCGCCTCTTGAGAAACCTGTATGCAGGTCAGGAAGCAACAGTTAGAATTGGACATGGAACAACAGACTGGTTCCAAATAGGAAAAGGAGTACATCAAGGCTGTATATTGTCACCCTGCTTATTTAACTTATATGCAGAGTACATGATGAGAAACTCTGGGCTGGAGGAAGCACAAGCTGGAATCAAGATTGCCAGGAAAAATATCAATAACTTCACATATGCAGATGATACCATCTTTATGGCAGAAAATGAAGAACTAAAGAGCCTCTTGATGAAAGTGAAAGAAGAGAGTGAAAGAGTTGGCTTAAAGCTCAACATTCAGAAAACTAAGATCATGGCATCTGGTCCCACCACCTCATGGGAAATAGATGGGGAGACAGTAGAAACAGTGGCAGACTTTATTTTGGGGGGCTCCAAAATCACTGCAGATGGTGACTGCAGTCATGAAATTAAAAGACGCTTACTCCTTGGAAGAAAAGTTATGACCAACCTAGAAAGTATACTAAAAAGCAGAGACATTACTTTACTGACAAAGGTATGTCTAGTCAAGGTAATGGTTTTTCCAGTAGTCATGTATGGATGTGAGAGTTGGACTATAAAGAAAGCTGAGCACTGAAGAATTGATGCTTTTGAACTGTGGTGTTGGAGAAGACTCCTGAGAGTCCCTTGGGCTGCAAGGAGATCCAACCAGTCCATCCTAAAGGAGATCAGTCCTGAATATTCATTGGAAGGACTGATGTTCAAGCTAAAACTCCAATACTTTGGCCACTTGATGAGAAGAGCTGACTCATCTGAAAAGACCCTGATGCTGGGAAAGATTGAAGGTGGGAAAAGAAGGGGCCAACAGAGGATGAGGTGGTTGGATGGCATCACTGACTCAATGGACATGAGCTTGAATAACCTCTGGGAGTTGGTGACGGACAGGGAGGCCTAGTGTGCTGTAGTCCATGGGGTCGCAAAGAGTTGGACACAACTGAGCGACTGAACCGAACCTGGGCACAAGACCGGAGCCCCCATCTGGGCACAGCCGCTTAGAAGTGGGCAAGTTACTTAGCTTCACTCTGCCTTAGTTTCCTCATACATGCAACAAGAATAAAGAAAATAATATACCCCCAAGGCCTGTTAGATGCTTTTGAACTGTGGTGTTGGAGAAGACTCTTGAGAGGCCCTTGAACTGCAAGGAGATCAAACCAGTCCATCCTAAAGGAAATCAGTCCTGAATATTCATTGGAAGGACTGATACTGAAACTGAAGCTCCAATACTTTGGCCACCAGATGTGAAGAACTGACTCATTGGAAAAGACCCTGAGGCTGGGAAAGACTGAAAGCAGGAGGAGAAGGGGACAACAGAGGATGAGATGGTTGGATGGCATCACTGACTCGATGGACATAAGTTTGAACAAGCTCTGGGAATTGGTAATGGACAGGGAAGCCTGGCGTGCTGCAGTCCATGGGGTTGCAAAGAATCAGACATGACTAAGCGACTGAACTGAAGGTTTGTTAGAAGGATTAGACAAGATGCTATACAGAATTTTGGTATAACGCCTGCCTGATATACAAAAAGGCTCAAAATTGTTGATTATTATTAATATTAGGCACTCAAAGAGTACTTCTTGAATATGAATGCTTGAATGAATAAAGGTGTGTGAGAGACAGGATCATTACACAATCTATCATTTTGTAATCTGCCTTACTTTGAAAACATTTAAATAGCACAGGGAACTATATCCAATATCTTGTAATAGCCTATAAGAGATAAGAATCTGAAAAAGAATATGTGCATATATATAACTGAATCACTTTGCTGATTCCAACACAACTTTGTAAATCAACTCTACTTCACTTACAAAGTTTTTAAAAACATTTGATATCTTCCAATATCCTTAATTTTCAAAGAAAGCTTTGAAATTAGTTCAAATTTGCCATACAGTTTTTTTTTTGTGGTTTAACTTATTAATTTGGGGTCTTATTGGCAATAATAGTGCACAGCCAGAAGAATTCATGGTGAAAAATGTATTATTTAGCATACAGTTTTTGGTATTCTGTAGTTTCAAACTTCGGGGATTTCTTAATAAGAAATGTGAGGTTATACATCTGGCTAATTGATTGTTGAGAAGGTTAGATACTTGTTAAACATAAAATGGGGATATATTTTTCCTATGCTTTGTTAATTAAAAAAATTAATTCAATTAAGACTCAATTCTGGGGGCGGGGGGTGGAGATTGCGTGGTGTCCATCAATGGGTGTAAAGTTTCAGTCATGCAAGATGAAGTTCTATAGAATTCCCTGGTGGTCCGTGGTTATGACTCTGTGCTTTCACTGCCAAGGGCCAGGGTTCAATCTCTGGTTGAAGAACTAAGATCCTATAAGCTGTGCATGGCACAGTGGAAAACAACGACAACAACAAAGTTTTAGAACTCTGCGGTATAGCCCTGTAGCTATAGCTAACAATATGGTATTCTGAGGGACTTCCCTGGCAGCCCAGTGGTTAAGACACCGCACTTCCACTGCAGAGAGCATGAGCTCCATCCCTGGTCAGGGAATTATGATCCTACATGCCATGTGGTGCAGTCAAAAAAAAAAAAATATGTATACACACACACACATATATATATATAGTAGTGTGCACTTAAAAATTCAAGAGGGACTTCCCCAATGGTCCAGTGGTTAAGAACCCATCTGCCAATGGAGGGGACACAGGTTCAATCCCTGGTCCAGGAAGATCCCACATGCCACCGGGCAACTGAGCCCGTGTACCGCAACTCCTGAAGCCTGCGCATCCTAGAGCCTGTGCTCCAAAACAATAGAAGCTTCCGCAATGAGAAACCCGCGCACTGCAACTATAGAGAAGCCCGCCCGCAGCAACAAAGACCCAGTACAGCCATAAATAAATAAATAAAACAATTATTTAAAAGACAGTTTAACAGAAAAAGAGACACAGAAGTACAGAACAGACTTTTGAACTCTGTGGGAGAAGGTGAGGGTGGGATGTTTCAAAAGAACAGCATGTATACTATCTAGGGTGAAACAGATCACCAGCCCAGGTGGGATGCATGAGACAAGTGCTCGGGCCTGGTGCACTGGGAAGACCCAGAGGAATCGGGTGGAGAGGGAGGTGGGAGGGGGGATCGGGATGGGGAATACATGACTCCATGGCTGATTCATGTCAATGTATGACATAACCCACTGAAATGTTGTGAAGTAATTAGCCTCCAACTAATAAAAAAAATAAAAATAAATAAAATAAAAGACAGTTTAAGAGGGTATATCTCATGTCAAGTGTTCCTAACCACAATTAAAAAAAACGAGAGACTCAACTTTAAAGCTTCTGGGCAGAAGTCTGTTCATTAAGTTCTTCAGGAAGCAGTAAACATCAAAAAAGGTGTTGAGTTCAAGAAAGTACCTAGTGATCTGTTTCACCCTTGATAATATACACATTTTGATGCATGAGACAAGTGCTCTGGGCTGGTGCACTGGGAAGACCCAGAGGGATGGGGTGGGGAGGGAGGTGTGGGATGGGGGATCGGGATGGGGAACACATGTAAATCCATGGCTGATTCATGTCAATGTATGGCAAAAACCACTACAATATTGTAAAGTAATTAGCCTCCAACTAATAAAAATAAATGGGAAAAAAATAATACAAACTAAAAAAAAATTACAATTAAATAATATCTTTAAAATTAAAAAAAAAGAAAGTACCTAGTGCTGCCTATCAGATCATCTCAAAATTTGGTGACTTAAAATAACAACAGTCATTTTAATATCATTCCTCATGGTTCTGGGGGTTAACAGGGCCCAGCCAAAAGGGGGTGAGTAGGGAGGTTGGACAGTACAAGCATGATAAAAGAGGGGTGACATTTTTGAATGAGAGCAGAGTTGGCTGTAGACGTTGTTGAGTCCTGCCCCCAAGGCCACAAGTGTGGGGACTTGCACCAAGGCCACAGAAGCAGAGCCCAGAACCAAGGTCACCTCCAAAGCTTACTGAGCCCCTTTGTAACCATTGCCAAAAGCCCACTGATCATCACTAACAAGCTTCCTGACTCCCACTTAGGTGAAGATGCCCACTCCAGTAAACACCCTATAGTGCCCCAACCACCCACCTAATGCCAGCCTACCAGCAGAAATTTTCTTTGTCTTGAGGCTATAAAAGTTGGCTATTAACCATGAAATCTGTTGACTCTCCCTGGTCTGTCAGGAGTTCTTGGCCCACTGCACTCACAGTGCCCACATTATCTCTGTTCTTTGTTTTTAATAAACTCACTCTTTTCTGCAATACCCCATGTCTGGAAATTCTTTTCCATCCTGCGCTTGCACTGCCTCAACAGAAGTGACACGGAAGCCTGGGAGATGCTGGCGAGTAGAGATTGTAGAGAAAAGCCGAGGGGCTGGAGATGCGGCCAGAAACACACGCCCATGTCTTTTATGCTCCACAGACACGTTAGGCTGGTGTGGTGTGGTTTTAAAACACGTTTGCAAATCGTTTGACACATCAAGAGATGGGACCTAATTCCCCTCTCTTTGAACAAGGGTTGGCCTTAGAGATTCCATTCTAATGAATAGAATTTGGCAGAAGCGATGTTGCATGACTTTTGAGGCTAGATCACGAAAGCCTATATGACTTCTGCCTAATTCTATCCCTTTGGGAATACATATCTTTAGAGCCCTGAGCTCCCATATAAGAAGTCGGTTACAGGCTTCCCTGGTGGCTCAGTGGTAAAGAATCCACCTGCCAATGCAGGAGACATGGGTTTGATCCCTGATCCAGGAAGATCCTACATGCCATGGAGCACCTAAGCCCGTGTGCCACAACTACTGAGCCCACATGCCCTGGAGCCTGTACTCCGCAATAAGAGAAGCCACTGCAATGAGAAGCCTGTGTACAGATACTAGAGAAAAGCCCGAGTAGCAGTGAAAACCCAGCACGGCCCAAAATAAATAAGATAAAATAAATTGATTCTCTTAAAAAAAAAATACAAGTTGGTTACCTGAAGACACCATGCAAAGAGACCATATAGGGACAGAGGGATGCCCAAGAAGCCCAGTTATACCAGCTGCCACGTGTGCTAAGTCTTCCCAGCTCAGGTATCGAACATAAAAGCGAAGAAGCCTTTAAGATGTCCCCAGCCTCAACATTTTTTCTATTTTTTAATGGGAGGATATTGGTTTACAACACTGTGTTGGTTTCTGCTGTACAACAATGCAGATCAGTCACAATTATATATCTCTTCTCCCTATTGAGCCTCCCTCTCCTCCTCCCATCCCACCCCTCCAGGTCATCACAGAGCACCAGGCTGGACCGCCTGTGCCATATAGCAACTCCCCACCCCCAGCTATCTGTTTACACATGACACTCTGTGTATGTCAATGCTACTTTCTCAGTTCATTCCACTCTTCTTCCTGCTTTGTGTCCACAAGTCTGTTATCTCCATCTGTATCTCCATTCCTTCCCTGCACAGCCTCAATATTTAATAGACACATATAAAGCATTGTGCCCAATAGAAGATATGTTCTATTGAAGCAACTGTGGAAAATTTATACAAAATTTACCAAGACTTAGTGTACAAAGAAAACTTGAATATATTTCCCAAAAGGAATCATATAAGCCATATTATCTGACCATAATATGATAAAATTAGGAAGTAACAAGAATAGCCCCTAACTCAACATTGTAAATCAACTATACTTCAATTAGGAAAAAAAAAAAAGAACAAATAGCCCCAATAACTATCTTTTAGAGATCTAAAAATATCTTTTCCCTCACATAAATCAACAAGAATAAGCAAATGTTTTATCTAGGAAGGGGAAGTTGCAAGATTAATTTAATGATAACTTAATGATAATTTAAGGGGAATCCTTAAAATAGGAAGATGAGTTATTAAAACATAGATCAAATGAAAACTTAAAAAAAAAACAGTAAGGGGAATCTATGATGATTGCTTAATTTGGAGGCTTAGTGACCCAGGTTCTTTCCACATTTCTAGTCTGCCATCCTCAGTTGTCAGTGCCTCTCCTCATGCTCACAAAATGGCTGCATCAGCTCCAGGTATCACATCCTCACACAACATTCCAAGGCCAGAAGGGAAGAGTCTTATCTCTTTCCTTGTGCTCCTCTTTGAAAGGAAAAACCTTCCTTGAAGCCTCCCAGCAGACTTCTCCATCTTAATTTTGGGTCAAAATTGCATCACACTTCTTTTCCTGAACCAATCACTGGTAAGGGGAATGGAATTACTGTGATTAGTTTTGATTGTCAGGATTCATTGCCAGCTCCACTCCTGGGTTGGGGAGGGGCCCAGCTTTTCCTGAGTCACAAAGCCTTCCAAAAATGAACACAATCTAGGTTTTGTAAGAGAATGGCTGTGGGGTAAGAGACCAATAATGATAGTCATAACCTGCCCCTTGAGGCTGCCACTTGCATCAATACATAATACATTCCTTTTCCTTTTAAAGTACTTCACCTGTCTGTATGAACAAAACTTTCTCAAATATTAATAGAGCTATCAAATAACAAGTCAAACAAATTACAGTTTCAAAGACAGTGAACTTAAAAATTTCCTGGACATTCTGGTACCATACATTCTGGTACAATTTCAACTTAAGATTCTAAGTCTACACTAGTAACACATTTTAAGCAGAGTCACATGGCTGTTACTTGAATTGACTATATCTGCTTAAACATTACACGTACATAAAGTGCCCAGTTTGCCCAGATTCTTTACAAGAAAATATGGGCTACTCTTAAACATTTCTAAATTTAATTAGAAATCTCCCCTGGGTCAAAAGATGCCAGTAAGGAACATGGTTATCATCCCAGTGAAATGAAGTTATTTTTGATCTGAAATTTTGGCCACACATGAGCTCAGGAAAGGCAGAGAGTGGGGCAATTCCTTTCACACCCACTAAGGAAACCATTATATCATCTTCTCAGCATGCATGAGGTTGCAAAAGGAATCTGTGACAACATTTAGAGTTGCTATGTCAATGATTATATAACTCCAAGGGGTGGTCTTGGGTCCCTGACATTACCTAATTCTTCAACCTTCTCACTTAAATCAACAAGGCCCTGCAGGTTGAGTATCCCAACAAAGTCTTTGTTTCTTGAATTCTTAAAAGGTATGTATATATTTCCTGGAGAAGACTCTTGAAAGTCTCCTGGACTGCAAGGAGATCAAACCAGTCAATTCTTAAGGAAATCTACCCTGAATATTCACTGGAAGGACTGATGCTGAAGCTCCAATACTTTGGCCACCTGATGCAAAGAACTGACTCATTGGAAAAGACCCTAATGCTGGGAGAGATGGAGGGCAGGAGGAGTAGGGGGCGAGAGAGGATGAGATGGTTAGACAGCATCACCAACTCAATGGACATGAACTTAAGCAAATTCTGGGAGATAGAAGAGGACAGGGAAGCCTGGAATGCTGCAGTCCATGGGGTCACAAAGAGTTGGATACGACGGAATAACAGCATGTATCTTCCTGCCTAGGTATAAAGACCTTTGAACTTTACAGAAATTCTGCATTCTTTCATGGTCTCAGGACCACTCGATACTTCCAAAAAGATACTCAACTGAATGTTGGAAATCTCACATGGTTTGTCTGATTTGTGATCACAGCACATAAAGCCCACTCTACTGGTGTTAAATACCATTGGATTGTAGAGAAAATACTTTAGAAAGGTAACTGAATAAGTTTGTGATCAGAGTAGATCTAATGTTGTATTACAAATGAGGAAGAAAACAGGAAGGGAGGGTGGAAGGGATGGGGAGGGAGAAAGTGACAGACAAAGCCTTTGTGCCTGATTGGGTTTCACTAGAAGTAGAACCAGGGCTTGATTCTAAGTGTCCCAGGGCAGCTTGGAGAAGGGAGCGAGGCCATCTCCTTACAATTTACAGGGCTCACAGAGTATGCTGGCCACACACCACTCATCTCTGCACAAGCTTCTCACACAAGCCTCAGAGGTCTGATAGGCTGGTATTCTTCATGCCAGGCCTCTGTCTAAAGAATTCGGGCCATTCATTCAAATTAGTCATCCTCAGCCCCACCCCCACCCCCATCTCAACATCTAATCTCTTATATCCCAGAATTCTGCCTGAATCTGGTCTCTTGCCTCAAACCCCAAACCCACGCCTTGGTTTGAGCCTCATCATCTCTTTCCAGGACTCATGCAGTGGCCTTCTCCCTGGCCTGCCTCCAATCATTCCCCCTTTTCTCATGGTGCTCCACTGCTAGAAAACCTCCTCTGGCTTCCAGGCTTTGGCATCAGATCAAAACGCCTCAGCCTGGCACTCACACTGCATGCACCCTAGGCTCCAGCCTCTGGGAACCTCTCCTCATAACCTTTACAACATCTGGTGTCCTTGGAGGCGTGGCTTCCTCTGCCTGAAAGACTCTTCCCCTGGTCTACTTGGTGATTACTTACTTGCCTTTTAAGAGCTAGTGCACACATCACTTCCTCCAGGAAGTCTCTCTGGCGTGCTCCAGACAGTGTGCCCCTCTCTTAAAGGAATGAACACACTATATTGCAATTATTTGCTTGCACCTACATCCCCTTTGACATCTAGAGCAAGCACCTTGGGAAACTGACCCTGCTTATCTGTCTCTGCATCCCCAGAGACTAGCATACTGCTGGGCTTATGCAAGCTGCTCAAAAAAGATTTGATGAATGAATGAATGCATGAATAAATGAGTGACTTTGACCATTGTGGTAGATTGCCATTTGGTGAGGCCTGATGAACTGTATTCATGCCCTTGTGTAGTCCCTCCCACACTGACTCTGGGCTAGGAAGTGACACCCGTCAATTTCAGCTCACAACTCAGTGGACAGAAGTGGTCACATGGCCCTGCTCAACCGGAAAACAGAGTCAAGAGTGGTGGCAGGCAAGTGTGATGCCAGCGTGCTAAGTCAGGACTGGTCAAACACTGAATAAGAATAAGAATTCTTTGGCTCTCTGAGTCCTAGATTTCTACCTTTCTAATAATGACAGGCATTTGAATAGAATTATGCTTCATGCAAAATATTCCCACATACAGATCCCTGCCAGACTGCTCTTAGATAGCACTGTTGTTATCATATTTCATAGATGAGAAAACTCGTCAATCTCCCAGCTAGGTAATGAGGAAGTTGGGGTTCAAGCTTCAAAGCCAGGCTGTTTCATCAGCCACAGCGGCCTTGGGTTTGTCACAGTCCAGGCATGTCATCATGAGGACTTCCCTGAAACAGCCAAATACAGGGAACAGACTGGGCCTGGGTTAATTTTTAGGAAAGTGAAAGTACTAGTCACTCAGTCATTTCCAACTCTTTACGACCCCATGGACTGTAGCCCACCAGGTTCTTCTGTCCATGGGATTCTCAAGGCAACCACACTGGAGAGGGCTGCCATTCCCTTCTCCAGGGGGATCTTCCTGACCTAGGGATTGTACTCAGGTCTCCTACATTACAGGCAGATTCTTTACCATCTGAGCCACCATGGAAGACCAACTTGAATATCTTTCCCTCTCTCTATCCTAATTCACTTAATTTCAAAATATAGAAAGAGACAGAGAGAGAAATCTGCTGGTCAACTTGGGTCACATGTTCATCCCTGTAATGGGAAGACAGGGTCATGTCATTAGTAGTTGCATGGATAGAAAGGAATCACTCCTAAGGAAGAGGAATGCTTTTACCAGAAGAAGATGGCCAGGCATGCTGTGCAGACAAAACCCAAAGATGCACACTTTAAGTTTGGAATTAGTAAGTGTTAGGGCTTCCCTCATAGCTCAGTCAGTAAACCATCTGCCTGCAATGCAGGAGACCTAGTTTCGCTTCCTGGGTCAGGAAGATCCCCTGGAGAAGGGTATGGCAACCCACTCCAGTATTCTTGCCTGGAGAATCCCATGGACAGAGGAGCCTGGCGGGTTACAGTCCATGGGGTCACAAGAGTTGGACACGACTTGGTGACTAAACCACCATGGGTTGAATTTGGGCTTCTCCTGTGGTTCAGTGATAAAGAGTCCACCTGCAATGCAGTATAAATAAGAGAGGCAGGTTCGATCCCTGGGTCAGGAAGTCCCCTGGAGAAGGGTATGGCAACCCACTCCAGTATTCTTGCCTGGAGAATCCCATGGACAGAGGACCTGGTGGGCTACGGCCCATGGGGTCGCAAAGAGTCAGATACAACTGAAGTGACTTAGCACTCACATGGGTTGAATTGTGTTCCCCTCACCCCAAAAGATATGTTGGTATCCTAATTTCTAGAACCTGAGAATGTGGTCTTATTTGGAGACAGAATCTTTACAGAAGTAATCAAGTTAAAATGAGGTCGCTAAGATGGGCCTTGATCGAATATGATTGTTATCCTTAAAGAAAGGGAAAATTTGGACACAGAAACATGTACAGAGGGAGAAGAGCAACTGAAGATGAAGGCAGAGATGGAGGTGTTGCTTTTACATGCCAAGGGATGCCAAAGACTGCCAGCAAAATACCAGAAGCTAGGGGAGAGACCTAGAACAGAGTCTCCATCTCACCCTTGGAACCAACATTGCCCACACCTTGATCTTGGACCTCTGGCCTCCAGAATGGTGAGACAACACATTTCTGTCATTCAAGCCACTCAGTGTGTGGTCCTTTGTTACGGCAGCCCTAGCGAATGACACCACCATGCTGGACAGAGTGGGATTCTGACAAAAGCTGTTATCGTCCCTCTTCAATTCTGATCCATTTCTGCCTCTTCACCTGTGTCCTTTGCCCATCAGCTCTTACATCAGTGTTCTTCCCCAGCCACTCATCTCTGTCAAACCTCCAGCCAGCAAGATCACTGTTCCCCCAACATGGCTGCATGTGTGTCTGGATCCCAGAATCCTCCTGTCTCCAAAGCAAAGAGCAGTCCTTCCCCCAGGGAGGGGTGGAAAGGAGTGTGGTTATGTCTGGGCCTTACCCACACGGGTTCTCCTCTGTGTCACTCACCTCCAGGTGGGCTACAGGACTGAGCGGCTTACTAGCCCCTGCCCTAATTTAGCTAGGGATTGGGGGGAGGGGAGGATAGGAAAGGAAGGTGAGTAAAAATCTGAGATGGGAAAAGGGGGGACTCTGAGCCAAGATTTTGATTCGGCTTCCTGATGCCTAGTAAGCTGTCATAGGATGAGAAAACCACAGTCTCTAGTGTCACTACACACTTTGAATGCTCTTTGTTGAGCATTCATTGAGACTCTCCTTCAGTTTTGATAAAATTCCTTTGGATAATTACAGCCCATCTAGAAACTGCTAAAGAATGTAGTGGGGCTGAAAATGCTTGATGTGGACAGCGGGAGCAGAATGACCCACGTGGGCTGGAGAGGACCTTGTGCTGTCTGGCTTAGATGGGCAAAAAAAACCATTGAAATATCACGTGGCCTTAGTAATGGGAACAGTCAGCCAGTCAGGGAGCTGCTGGAACAGCCTTGTTATCTAAATTTTGGAAGGGGCTCACTCTTTCCTAGAAGGTCTAAAAGAGGAGCCAGTTCAGGCAGAGGAGGCTGTTTAACTCAGTAACTGGGCAGAAACTGCAGACATTGAATCGCTTGCGTTCAGTGGCAGCTCTGTCACCCATTAGCTGGGTGACCTTGGAGTGGTGGGCACGGTGATGTGAAGGGGTCCAAGTACCCCTTCACAGAAGGAGGTGTCACCCTTTCTTTGCTCTATTTGCAGGACTATTGGCAGACAGCCCTCAGCCCTTCAAGGCTTCCTTGGCTCCAGAGACCTCACCAAGGTCACAGCCATCCACTGACTGATGGCTGCTGGAGTAGGAAAGTCCACCATCTTGGGACAACTCCGAAGGGCCAGTCTCGCTCCAGAACCTTCTATGGGGGTGGCCGAGGCTGTCACTGGGCCTGTATCACAGCTGACTTTAGCCTCTGGCCTACCTCCCCTGCTTCCTTGTCCTCCTTTTCAGAAGAAAGAAAGAAAGAAAGAAAGTGAAGTCGCTCAGTCGTGTCTGACTCTTTGCGACCCCATGGACTGTAGCCTGCCAGGCTCCTCCGTCCATGGGATTTTCCAGGCAGGAACACTGGAGTGGATTGCCATTTCCTTTTCCAGGTTATCTTCCTGACCCAGGGATCGAACCCAGGTTTCCTGCATTGGAGGCAGACTCTTCACCATCTGAGCCACCTGGGAATCCTTTTCAGGGAGATTTACTAAACACCCCACCTGCTCACCTCCGTCTCAGAGGCGCCTTCCCGGGAACCCAATACCTAACAGGTGAGTTAATTTATCCCCCCTCATCCCCACCCACCCCCGCCACCTGGCTTCATCTTCAAAGTAGTTGTGCCACTGCCTTCTTGGTGGTTGGTTACATAGATTAGATGAGAGACTGTCCGCTCCCCTCCCGCCGCCCCATCGTGGTCCTATTTGTGGGGAGGAGTGGGGAAGCCACAGGGACCTGGGAGTAACTCTCATTTGAATGTTTAGAGGCTGGAGCCCGTTGACTGGAAATGACAGCCAGGCTCTGCAAGGGATTGTTTCGGGCTTTAAATCGGCACCTAAGTGAGGGCTGCCAGGCTATGCTTGTGCCTCTGGAAACATGTCCCGTGTTTGCCTGAATCCCTCCTGCTGTGGTGGCGTGACAATCCACGGTGGCATGACCAGCTATAGGGTGGCTGCTAAAGGGAGGGGGCAGGGCAGCAGGGTCCCCAGGATGGGGAGCCATCTCTGCAAGAGCTGTTTCTAATTTCTTTTGAGCCGCAGGGGGTAGTAGCCTGGAGTTAGGGCAGGAGATCTCTGCTCCTCAGGGGGCCCAGCAGGATGGAGGGTATGTGTAAGCACCAGCACTGTCTCCAACGCCTCCCCCATCCCTCTGAAAGTGGCAGCCGTGAGAATGTCACCTTGCACTTCCAGCAGAGGACATCGTGTCCTCCTCTTAGGAGGCCCTGGTGAGCGGGGGACTCCAGAGGGGCCTGCGATTCTTCTGGCCTGAGGGATCACTTCGTGATGTCCTAGCACTGGCTTCCAAAATTCTTATTTTTCTCTCATGGAACTTGTACAAAATTCACCTTCAGACTAGCCATTGGAGAAAAAGGTAAAAACACACTAAATATGCACACACACGTGTGCACACATAAAAAGAAAAGGACAAAAGGAAGAAAAGTAATTGGCTATTCTGACACCTAGAGATAAAAAAACATGACATTTGGGGGCATTCCCTTACATACTTCATTCTTTATATTTTCACATCAATATGCTATAGAGTCACCTATACGCTGGTGGTTCAGATGGTAAAGAATCTGCCTACAATTCAGGAGACCTGGGTTTGATCCCTAGGTCAGGAAGATCCCCTGTAGAAGGGCATGGCAACCGACTCAGTATTCTTGCCTGGAGAATCCCATGGATAGAGGAGCCTGGTGGGCTACAGTCCATGGGATCGCAAAGAGTCAGACATGACTGAGTGACCAACACTTACTTTCTTACACCTACACCCCTTTAAAGTATGTCGGTTGAAACCTATACCTTTCCAGAGCAAGGAAAACAGTTTCCATAATAGAGATGAAGATGAACAGAAAACCACCAGCACCCCTGGAACTCTCCTCCACTAATGCTCCCAAGAGTAACCAATTTCCTAATTTTCTAATGCCATTGAAGTAATGTTACCTATTTTTAAAGTTCATATAAATAGAATCATATAGTATTAAAAAAAAAAGAACACAGGCAATACTGTTCACCAGTTCACTCAAAGAATGAACTTCACATGGAAGACACAAATCTATTTCCTCAGTTGCTTTCAATTCCACTGTGTCTCTCCAATCTTGTCAAGCGATACCAGTGTGTAGGGTACCTATTTTCCACGCGGTGTGGTCCTGATATGCTAGCAAACTACTGCAGGAGGAACTCACCGCAAGAAACAGGGACCTTGCTGTGGAGGATTTAGTGCTGAGCTTCCAATACTTTCCCAACCAAGTTATTTTCAGGGGCGATTACGACTATTTGGTGATTTTCCTCTCATTGACTGTCTTTAGAAGCCACCCCCTCCAGAGGGTGCAATTTCACTGTACATCTGTTTACAACATGCAGGATGTTTCCCATGTTCCAGTAAGAACTCAGATGCTGAGAAGTACATCCTGGTCCATAATACATGGGCCCTCTCGGCCAGTCGTTTCTTTAGAATATATTTCTAGAAGTAGATGTGATGGCTTATTTCATGTGTCAATATGACGAGGCCCTTGTAGGGCCTGGGTATCTGGTTAAACAATATTTCTGGGTGTTTCTGTGAAGTGAAAGATGCTCAGTCGTGTCTGACTCTTTGCGGCCCCATGGACTATATAGTCCATGGAATTCTCCAGGCAAGAATACTGGAGTGGTAGCCTTTCCCTCCTCCAGGGGATCTTCCCAACCCAGGGATCAAACCCAGGTCTCCCTCATTGCAGGAGGATTCTTTACCAGCTGAGCCACCAGGGAAGCTCAAGAATACTGGAGTGGGTAGCCTATCCCTTCTCCAGCAGATCTTCGTGACCCAGGAATCGAACCAGGATCTCCTGCATTGCAGGTGGATTCTTTACCAGCTGAGCTATCAGAGAAGCCCATTTCTGTGCAGCTATTTCCAAATAAGGTTGGCATATGAATTGGCAGGCTGAGTAAAGAAGGATCCCCCTCTCCCCACAATGTGGGTGGGCCTCCTCTAATCCACAGAGGGCCTGAGTAGAACAACAACAACAACAACAAAAAAAAAACCAGAAAGGGAGAAACTGCTCTCTGCCAGATGTGAGCTGAAACTGGTTTTCTGCCCTTGGATCAGAGCTTACACCGTGGGACTTCTTGGCTTCCAGATTCATGTGAGCCAGTTCCTTATAATAAATCTTGTTCATTGGCCCCTGTGTGTTCATCCTCCCTATCTTTATCCACTACCTTCGAAGTCAGAGAGAATCAGCTCCAACTCCAGTCCCACCTTTTACTTGCCAGCCAGTTTCTGAACCTCTCGCAGCCTTACTTAGTTTTCACATTGTAAAACGGAGTCCCTGACACTTTCTACCGTGAGGTTTCTGTGAAGATTAAAAGCAATTAGTTCAGTGCTCATATAGTAATGTGTGTGTGGGCTTAGTCGCTCAGTTGTGTCTGACTTTTTGAGACCCCACGGACTGTAGCCCACCAGGCTCCTCTGTCCATGGGGATTCTCCAGGCAAGAATACTGGAATGGGTTGCCATGCCCTCCTCCAGGGGATCTTCCCAACCCAGGAATCAAACCCAGGTCTCCTTCACTGCAGGCAGATTCTTTACCACCTGAACCACCAGTAAAAACACAGTTAAATGTAATTTCAATGACTATCAAATGAATATATATACACACACACACACATACACACACACACACACATATATATACAGGCATGTATATTCTCCTCACATTGGTTCTGTTTCTCTGGAAACCCTAACACTAACCCTAACAACTCCTCTAAAAACAGAGGTATGGGCTTACAGTCCCACTATCTGTGTAGGAATGTGTCTTTTTCCCCTCTTGCTTGCCAACACCGAGTTATCACTCAAAGGAATATCAGTGTAGGAAGTCTTAAAAAAAAAAATTATGTAGACCGGGAACTTCCCTGTGGTCCAGTTGCTAAGACTTCATGCTCCCAGTGCAGGGGGGCTCAGGTTTGATCCCTGGTCAGGTGATTAGATCCCACAAATAAGAGTTTGCATGCCATAGCTAAAAGTCCTGTTTGACGCAATGAAGATGGAAGATCCCGTGTGCCACAACTAAGACCTGGCACAGCCAAATTAATAAAAAATAAATATTAACAAAAATGTGGTCCACATACTTTGTATATCATTCAAGCAGTACAAAAAGATTTACAGTTAAAAGGTAACTATCTATCCCTCATTCCCTTAATTCTCTTCCTGAGAAGAAACTGTTAACTGTTTCTTGAGTCTCCTTCTGGAAACACCCTAGGCCTGCAATGGCCCATATGGTGGCCAGCAATCATATATGGCTACTGAGTGCATGAACTATAGCTATTCCAAATTGAAATGTACTATTAATGTAACATACACCCTGGATTTTGAAGACCTAAAACACAAGATAGAATGTAAAATGTCTCATGAATAACTGTTCCAATGGATTAGATGTTGAAGTGATATTTTGCTATATTGAGCTAAGTAAATATCATTAAAATTCATTTCAGTTATTTCTCCTTTTTTTTTTCAATGTGGCTACTAGAGAATTTTGAGTTCCTCTGTGGCTTGCTCTCTAATTCTATTGACTGCAGCTGTTCCATGCATATTGAAGTGTTTGCTCATAAGGCCTTCCTTCCCCTTTTCTTTAACTCAAATGGTGGCATCTCGGGCTTATGGCAGGAGAAACACCCAATCAGGGCTATGGTTTGTACATTGCTGGGTGCGACTCGGCAGCACTGGTCTAAGCTAAACATTCATGGGCTGGGTTGTAGGTGAGATCAGTAGGCCCAAGCACTGGGGACATTCTCTGCTGTCCTTGGGCCAGGTCACCAGGGGCGACTCTCCTCCCAGGCTAGAGCCTCAGGACCATGGTTCAATCTTGCCTTTGGAGTATCTGTAACATTTAGCTGCCCTAACTCACGTCTTTCCTCTAAAAACCAAATAAATTTTAAATCCCTACTATACTCTGGGCCACTAAATTGTTAGCTTGAGGCTGAGGGTGTGGCGGGTATGCACCTTCATATTTTCTGTCTCATATTGAAAGGGTTTGTCAGGCCAAGCCTCCTATATCCAGGGAGGCCAAAGTCAGTTTGGTCTAGGATTATGAGGTGAGCTGTATGTCAAGATCAGTGAAATGGAAAAACAAATGATTTTTTTATAATTGTCAGTGCTTCGCTGTGAGGTTACATTTTGTCCTAGAAAATACAGGTTATTGATTTTCCCCTCTGTATATACAAATCCATTTATAATCCTACTATTGCAGAAAAGTAAAAACTAAAGAGAAAAAAAGAGAATGAAAAAATAAGAAAAACAGTTTGGCTGCCACGAAAACGATACAGGAAACGAGAGCATGTGAGGATTCCATTAAGTTCCAGGATGAAGCGGGGCAGGTTCGGCGTGTTCACACAGGAAAGACTGGCAAGGAAAGATCAATTGAAACCATCTGTTTCTAGAAGAGGGCCAGGTGCCACCCTGACAGATGGGCACAAACGCTAGCCTGGCATGGGGCCAGCTGATGCCCAGCCTAATGGCAGAGAGCAGGGTCTCTCCTCAGCATGTGTGGCGACCACCCAAACCTGGTCCGGGTGGGGCCACAGAGCCTGTAACTCCTGTTCCCCTGCATTCTGGCGTGGATTTCTGCAGCGTCTGGGGCCGGAAGTGGAGGTGACCATAAGGAGACAAGCAGGGGGATTCTGAGGGCTACTCACCTTTATGTCACCTAGGAAGGAGTGCACTTGAAAAACATTCTTGCCTCACACTCTGTGAAAGTTGCTCATTAGAACTTGGTCAGTGGACTTTCCCAGTGGTTTGGTGGTTAAAACTCCATGCTTCCAAAGCAAAGGATGCGGGTTTGATCCCTGGTTGGGGAACTAAGAGCCCACATGCCGCGCGGAGAGGCCAATCAATAAATAAAATGAAAATTAAAAAAAAAATAACCCTGGCCAGAAATGCACAATGAAAAGAACTTAGTCAAAAATTTTCCATGACCTTTGGCCTAAGACTATTCTAAGAGGTGGCGATGGGGAGTGAACTGGCAGTAACTTGGTGTTGCCAGTTGAAAATCTCTTCTCTCAAAATGGATGCATACACTGATGACATTTACTACTTTGGCCTTCCCTTTCCAAGAAAATGATCTGAATTAATTCTCACCTGTGGTAGCTCACACGGCCACAATCCTCACCCCTCCTTTCATCTGTGCCCTTGGACCCCAGCTCTAGGCACTAGGCTCAGGCATGTGACAGGCTTAGGCCCATGGGCTGTTAGCGGGCATATCACAGTGGCTCAAAATGGCCCATGCACTGGAGCTTGCTCTCTCTTGGGTATGTGCCATCTCCATGACCACATGCTCAAGCTAGCCTACTGGGCCATGAGAAACATGTGGAGTGGAGAGGAGCTGAGGCCAGCCTCGATCAGCCACCAGCCAGCCGTGAGTGAGTCTGGCTGAGATCAGTAGAACTACCTAGCCAGCCATCTGGTTGCATGAATACTGAGCTTTGAGTTGTTAGGTGGTCTTGCTGCAGCAGAAGCTGATATATTCAAAAGTCTGGAGGGCCTGAATTTGCCTCTAGTACACATGGGAAGGGGCTTCCACAGTGGCTCATCGGCAAAGAATCTGCCTGTAATGCAGGAGCCACAGGAAACATGGGTTCGATCCCTGGGTCAGGAAGAGTCTCTGGAGGAGGGTGTGGCCACCCGTCCTAGTATTCATGCCTGGAGAATTCCATGGACAAAGGAGTCTGGTGGACTACAGCCTGTAGTGCTGCAAAAGGAGTCGGACACAACCAAAGTGACTTAGCACACGCGCATGCATACATGGGAAAGGGAAACCCATTTTTCACATACTTTAAAGTCAAGGCTGCCCCATTGATAGTATTTATAGAGAAGTTGGTGCAAATTTGTCTCCAGTTGCAGCAGTCCCAACAATGGAATCCAGGGAGATTTTGGTGACTCAGAGCAGTCATAAATTATGCCATATTGGAACTACATACGATTTTATAATATGATCACTCATAAAACCTTAAGAGCTCCTCTAGAAAAGGTTCAAAAATCACGTGTGGGCAAAAAGCGCCGTGTGTGTAACTAAAGTCAGCTAATGTTTGCTTTAGAAACTTCTCTATTTCCTGACTTGAAGAAGTTCACCCTTGCAGACTCAGCAGGGTAATAACATTGGTATCTGCATTAATGTCCTGTGCCTCTAACGAGAATCTCTTGCAGCCACGTAGAAGTAATTTTAGGAGTTTTCACAGCAGGGTCGTAATTCTTAAATACTTAAAATATTATGTATGTTGTCTCTCCTGATGAATAGAACCTTTTTTCATCTCGCTGTTAACAAACTCAGATTCTCTCAAGTGATTGAAAAGCTCTCTGCAAGCCTAAAGTTCTATAAAACCTCTAAGTAATAGCAACAATAAAACCTTATTAGCCATTTCGGGCTCTGAATCAAGATTTTCAATCCTTGGCATCTAATTAAACGTTTTACATTCTAAAGGAACACGTAGCAGTATACCTCTCTCCAAACGCTTCCTTTCCTGATTGGGATTAGAAAATTGGTCAAGATTTTGTACAAGGTGCACAAATGCAACTTGAAATAAAGATGTCTTAGGTAATATTGCTTTCAAACTCGAGTGTCCACCATGGCTGGTGTTGCTAATTCCAGGTGAGGGTTGAGGAAAGTCATTGTTTTTGGATAAAGCACTGGCATGCCAGGTGCTTATGGGATGTTATCTTGTTAAATAAAGTCTCACCCTGGCTCCTAATTTATGCAGAAATGAGAAGTGAGGACCAGCAAGAACCTTCGTGCTCAGGCTTAAAACTCACCAACCCTAGAAGCAGAAGTGCTCAGTTTCCAAATCTCAGATTCTCATCTGCCTTCTTCGGCCACGCTCATCATTTATAATCTGTGACCAATATGGTCACCACCGTGGCTACCAACCGTGGCTTACAACATGACCAGTCCAAATTGACAGGTATTGTCACATACATGCCAAAGTTCAAAGACTTTAGAATGAACAAGAAGAACTACAAAGACCTCATTGCTTGTTCTCCCTGCCCCCTCGTGTGCTCACTCTGCCATGCCCTGCTCTCAAGAGACATAAGTCCCCTCCCCTAGCAAGTAGGCCTGGTCTGTGGATGAGGGCGACTGCAGCTCAAGCAAGGGGCCCACACGCACCGTGGACCATGATGACACAGTACCCCGATGGACAAAGCCCTTGTGAAAACCAACATTCAGATAACTCTTCCTTCTGGGTGCTATGGGGCAGCAGTTCCGCATTCTGGTTTGGTTGCAAAACACTTCAGGGTTGTGGGAGCTGGTGTCATAGATGCAGATTATAGAGGAAGCATTGGTGTTGTACTATGTAATTTTGGCAAAGAAAGGTTTGAAGTCAAAAAGGGTGATCAAACTGCACAGCTCATTTGTGCACAGATAATTTTATCCTGAAATAGAGGATGTTCAAGTTTTAGATAACACTGAAAGGGATTTAGGAGGTTTTGGTTCCACTGGAAAGAAAACTTATGCCCAGAACTGAAAATGAGAAGAATGTAGAAGAATGCACTTTGTTCTTGAAGCTAAAGATTTTGCTTAAAAAAAAAAGAAAATACCTCTTTAATTATTTTGGTACTGATTACATGTTGAAATGATCCCTGGGATATAGTGGCTTAAGTAAAATATATTATTGCAATCAGTTTCATACGTTACTTTTTACCTCTTGTGTGTGTGGCTCCTAGAAAATGGAAGATTCCCTAGGTGGCTTGAATTTGATTTCTATTGGACAGGGTGCCCTGGAGGAAGAGAGAGAGCAAAGGCCAATGTGGACAACCTCCAATGGGAGTGGACAACCTCCCAGGCCTGTCTCCTGGCTGGAGAGACTGAGTGGGGAAATCATCCCTTTGAATTCCAGCAGGTGAGCTTGAAAATCATATAGCAGCACTTTTTGAATTGGACTGAGAGCTACAGGATCCCAGAGCTGTCCGCTAGCCTGCCTCAGTGAGTAGCCACTTCTGTATGCGATTGGGTTCTCAGGCTTCCAAAACTTCGGGTTCTTTGCTAGGTCTAGTTGCCAGGGCCTGGTGGGAGCTGTATGCGAAAAAGACCACCCAGGGAGCCCCAGGAGTGACACTGAAGACAGCTCTGGAGCTTTCCGATACCCTCCTAACATGGTACAGAAAAGATTTTTGCCTTCCCCAAGGTCACTGCCTCATGCTCGGTTCCCCATGAGGAGGAGTCAGAGATGGAGTTTAATGCGCCGGAGGCTGACTAGGGAGAGCCCTTGGGATCCAGCCCTGAGGAAGGGAGGGGAGAAGGCAAGAGTGGCCGGACAGGGAAACTGAGCTGCAGTGTAATCCTCCAGGAAGCCTTAACCGACTCTACAGGGAGTTGGAAAGCTAGAATGAGACTTGGAGCCTTCTGAAGGTGGGGAGAGAGGGCTGAGCTTTCAGACCCCCTTGGCGATCAGTCATTGGAGGTGGGCTACCTGGGAAAAATGTGGCCTTGGCTGGAGGGGCTCTCTAAGCTGGGAGGAAGAAGAAGTCCTTCATTCCTGAAAGGGGATGCCACCATCACACAGCTGGCCTCTGAATCTAGGTCTCCTAATTTCTTGTCCAGAGCTGGGTCACCTATTCTGCCCAATCAGAGAACCCAAGCTGCTGTCCACAGCAGGAAGCATCTATGAAGCAAAACAGGGCAACCAAGATCTGGATCTGGAAAGGCACTCTGCAAGGCAAATAGGCCAAGATGTTTCCGGATCTGTTCCCTCCATTTGTTCTGAAAAAGCACCTGTTGTCTCAGGGGATTTGTCAATCCTTGGGCAGTCAAGGAATGAGGGAATTTACTAAGGGTGCAGTGAAGAGTTGCTGTGAATCTGGGCCAGGAAGCCTTGCTGTGTCCTCTCACACAGGTAGGATCTCCAACCTCAGCCAGCAGCAGAATCGCTACAATAAAAGGTTACAACTCATCAAAGATAAACATTGTATGGAGCTCGACTACTGGAGAAGCTCATGCATCTGGGTCATACCCTTCCACCATCTCATTGTTAGCATGATTTTCCAGCAAAAGCCCCCACCAATATGCCAAGTACACATCCTGGTCCAGGGCCCTCGGCAACAACAAAGCTCTCAAAAGAGATCGAGGAGGTGGAGAGTTCTGGTCACCGACGCATGCTTTCTGTGTGATGTTTTGAACTAATGGTGTCGGCCTAAAGGGCTAGAGGACCGCCAAAATCTCAAAGGGTAGGGAGGTGACAGTGACCATTACCAGCTTAGAAAGTGCAGAAATTGGCTGCAGGAAGCCTGACTGTCTATTTCTATCATTGTCTTTCTTAGGCAAGTCGCTCTGCTTTTTTATGGTTAACATAGGAGTCATTCAGCCTTCACAGGACGCCAGTAAAACTAGATGGAACCGTATCTCTCTCAGACAGACGGGAATGAGGGCTGGTGTTGCAGATAGCGCTCTGTTCAGAGCTTCGACTCGGGGGCGTGGAGACATGCATGCAAAAGAGAAGCCAGGTAATGAAAGTTCCAAGCATAACAGCAAATAATCAGGCAATTATTGAACTAAGACTATAGCTTGAAGTCCTGAAACTTCTGAGTCAGAAAATTCTTCTAATAATAGTTAATAAGAACATAATCCTTATCCATAAGGAGCAAGGGAAGATGTCTACAAGACGAAGTACGGGCTACAGCTGAGTTAACAAACAAAAACGCAGATTTGTGACGACTTTAACCAAAAAGAATGGAACAATAGTAAGTGCAGTGAGGCTTGGCAAGGGGGAGAAGGCACAGGTAGGGAACATGAAAAACCCGCTTTACTTTGATTAGCTCTTAATGAGTTTTTGACGGAATGGAGGGACCACTCTTTTACCTCCATCTTGTGGTCAAGCGCGGAACTGCAGCCTCCTCTGGGTCTTTCCCCCGTCACTCCCTCCCCTTCCTCTTTTTCTATTTGCCAAACATTCCTGTGCTTCAATCCCCAAAGTGGGAGTCGGCTGATTGAATTTGCCCCACCGTTTCACCTCTGTGGTTTTCGAGTCCCAGCTCTATTACATGATAGAACCAAAGCCCTTTTTACTTGGCTCTTTCTTCCCTCTGTCTAAAGATACCTCACAGAACCCCTGGCTGTGGAAATGTCTGTGGGGTGCGTGGATACCAGAACAGGGGTGATGGTACACACGTGTGTGGGGTCATAGGGTGAAACCAGAAGAAGATCCTGGCTTTGTGGGGCCTGAACTTCATACAATCTTAGGATCCCTCTTTAAGTAAAAGAATATAAGATTACAGGGACAAAATTAGGTATGACAAGAAGGTATAAGAAATCCTGGATTTTAAAGAGTACCATGCATGTATGTGTGTGCTCAGCTGTGTCTGACTCTCTGAGACCGCATGGACTATAGCCCAGCAGGCTCCTCTGTCCATGGGATTCTCCAAGCAAGAATATTGGAGTGGGTTGCCATTTCCTCCTCCAGGGGATCTTCCCAAGCCAGGAATTGAACCCAGGTCTCCTGCATCAGTAGGCGGATTCTTTACCACTGAGCCACCTGTGAAGCCCTTTTAAGAGCAGACTAATACCTACACCTCACAAATTCCAGAAATGTAACATAATCTTTTTATTAACTGCCTAACACTTTTTATCTGACAATTTTGGGTTACATACTTGTTGATCGATTTGGGATTTGATCAATAATTCTGGAAAAATACATAAAGTTTATCTGAAATTTAGGGCACACAAGAACAACTCATGCCTTCTTACATTGCCACTACATTGTATTGGGCTACATAATTATGTAATCAGATTACTCTTATGGGATAAAAATTGACTCATTGATAAATACGTTTCTTGAGGGCATTTTCCTGTGTCAGTGGCAATTTTGCCTGATGTTTCACCTGGAATTGCCATGCTTCATCAGAACAAGAGGCATTAGATGCTCTAAGACGTGGTTCAAATCACTAAGGGAGATAAAACATGCGACTTCACATATAGACAACACTGCCTGTTGTACTGCTATAGGTTTGTGCCCTGCAAGAATTCTGATGTTTCTTGCTGTGATTTAAAATTCATGATCTAATGTTTGAAATTAACTAATAAAGAGTGAGCCCCTAAAGCTCTAGCCCCCCACCCTTGACCCCAATTAAAGCAGGACCCCAGGCCTGTGCATTTGCACAAAAAAAAAAAGAAAAAAAAAAGAATTCTGATAAATTCTATTGCACATACATTAGATAAAGGAAAAAGGAATATATGGTACATTCATAATTGTATCCATTGCCTTGCTGAATATATTCCCAACAGGACACAATTTCCTTTACGTAGGGATGAATGCCCCTTCATGGATCACAGCCTTGTCATAACGAAGGGGCTTGTGTAACTCAATGAAGCTAAGAGCCATGTTGTGCAGGGCCACCCAAGATGGATGAGTCATAGTGAAACGTTCTGACAAAACGTGGTCCACTAGAGGAGGGAATGGCAAGCCACTCCAGTATTCTTGCTGCAAGAACCCCATGAACAGTATAAAAAGGCAAAAAGATAAGACTTCAAAAGTTGAGCCCCCCAGGTGGAAAGGTGTCCAATAAAGCTACTGGGGAAGAGCAGAGGGCAATTACTAATAGCTCCAGAGAGAATAAAGCGGTTGGGCCAAAGCGGAAATGACGCTCCGTGGTGGATGTGTCTGGTGGTGAAAGTAAAGTCCGATGCTGTAAGGAATAATATTGCATAGGAACCTGGAATGTTAGGTTCATGAATCAGGTTAACTTGGAAGTGGTCAAGCAGGAGATGGCAAGGGTGAACATCAACATTTTAGGAATCAGTGAACTAAAATGGACGGGAATGGGAGAATTTAATTCAGATGACCATTATATCTACTATTTTGGGCAAGAATGCCTTAGAAGAAATGGAGCAGCCCTCATAGTCAACAGGAGTCCAGAATGCAGTACTTGGGTGCAACCTCAAAAATGACAGAATGATCTTGGTTCGTTTCCAAGGCAAACCATTCAATATCACAGTAATCCAAGTCTATGCCCCAACCAGTAATGCTGAAGAAGCTGAAGTTGAATGATTCTCTGAAGACCTGCAAGACCTTCTAGAATTAACACCAACAAAAAATGTCCTTTTCATCATAGGGAATTGGAATTCGAAAGTAGGAAGTCAAGAGACACCTGGAGTAACAGGCAATTTTGGCCTTGGAGTACAAAATGAAGCAGGGCAAAAGCCAACGGAGTTTTCTCAAGAGAATGCACTGGTCATAGCAAACACCCTTTTCTGACAACACACGAGATGACTCTACAAATGGACATCACCAGAAGGTCAATACTGAAATCAGATTAATTATATTCTTTGCAGCCAAAGGTGGAGAAGCTCTATACAGTGAGCAAAAGCAAGACCTGGAGCTGACTGTGGCATCAGTTCCTAATTGCAAGATTCAGGGTTAAATTGAAGAAAGTAAAGAAAACAACTAGGCCACTCAGTTCAGTTCAGTTGCTCAGTTGTGTCCGACTCTTTGCGACCCCATGGGCTGCAGCACGCCAGGCTTCCCTGTCCATCACCAACTCTCAGAGCTTGCTCAAATGCATGTCCATCGAGTTGGTGATGCCATCCAACCATCTCATCCTCTGTTGTCCCCTTCTCCTCCTGCCTTCAATCTTGCCCAGCATCAGGGTCTTTTCCAATGAGTCAGTTCTTTGCATCAGGTGGCCAAAGTATTGGAGCTTCAGCTTCAGCATCAGTCCTTCCAATGAATATCCAGGGTTGAGGTCCTTTAGGATTGACTAGTTTGATCTCCTTGCAGTCCAAGGGATTCTCAAGAGTCCTCTCCAACACCACGGTTCAAAAGCATCTAACAGGCCTTAGGGATATATTATTTTCTTTATTCCTGTTGAACATATGAGGATATCAAGGGAACATTTGATGCAAGTCATGAAATTAAAAGACACTTGCTCCTTGGAAGGAAAGCTATGACAAACCTAGACAACATATTAAAAATCAGAGACATTACTTTGCCAACAAAGGTCCATATTGTCAAGGCTATGGTTTTTCCAGTATTCATGTATAGATGTGAGAGTTGGACCATAAAGAAGAGTGAGTACTAAAGAATTGATGCTTTTGAACTGTGGTGTTGGAGAAGACTCTTGAGAGTCCCTTGGACAGCAAGGAGATCAAAGCAGTCCATCCTAAAGGAAATCAACCCTGAATATTCATTGGAAGGACTGATGCTGAAGCTGAAGCTCCAATACTTTGGCCACCTGATGTGAAGAACTGACTCATTGGAAAATACTGTGAAGCTGGGAAAGACTGAAAGCAAGAGAAGGGAACAACAGAGGATGAGATGGTTGGATGGCATCACCAACTCAATGGACATGAGTTTGAGCAAACTCCAGGAGATGGTGAGGGACAGGGAAGCCTGGTGTGCTGCAGTCCATGGGGTTGCAAACAGTTAGACATGACTGAGTGACTGAACAACAACAATCATTGAGTACTTATTATGTGCTATATACTTTTCTAAGCATTTTATATGTGCAATATCTTTTAAACCTTGCAGCAACTCTAAAAGAATAGGTACTAGGATGAACAACCCATTTTACAGATGTAGAAACTGAGGGTAAGAGAGATTCGAGGTTGCATGCTAATAGAGGGCAAAGCCTGGGAATGGAGAGACTGATGGAAGGTAGGTGGTGGGTTTGCACTAAGACAGGTGTTCATGCAGGAGTGGGAAGATGGGTAGGAGGCTGGGTGACTCCCAGAAGGTTGGGTGACTCCTGGCTTTGGGAAGAACAAACAGTGATATTATTTGCTGAAAAGGTGACTGTAAGGAGGGGAAGCTGACTTAAAAAAAACAGGTGATGGATTTAGTTCTGCCATATTGATTTGAAGCATTTGTGGGACATCCACATAGAGATGGCTGGAAGACAGCTGGACATCTGAGTCCAGAGCTCAAGAGAGAGATCTGGGCAGGAGACAGACAGGGTGAGTCATCCCTGTATAATGATGGTTGACTTTCAGAGGATTGTCTTAATTCTCTTGGGATGTGTTGGGTGTAGGAGGAAGCCCAGCTGTAATCCCAGGATGGGCAGAGGAAGAAAGGTAGGCAAAGTAGTGGGCCGCAAGAGGGCAGGAAACCAAACAAGCTGAGGGAGGAAAGAATTTCAAGAAGAGCTCATGGTCACAGTGATACACACTGCAGATAAAGGCTGGAACTCTTGTATTGGGTTGGCCCAAGAGTTCGTTTGGGTTTTTAATGGAAAAACCCAAACGAACTTTGCAGCTAATCCATTATTTAACAACAACAACAAAAAAATCATAATAATCCTGGTATCTGAGTGCAGGTTGTCCCTGAGACAAGGACTTGAGAGCAAGTAGATTTTAGGAGATTCAGAAACTATGGGCAGTGGGGAAGCAGGATGAGGGAAGGAAGGAAGCCAATAGAGAAATGCAGCATTACTAAGTTGGTTCCCATTGTGGGCAAGTAGTGCTCAGTCCCACAGGGACCACTGTGAGCTGGCGTGAGACACACAACACAGGGGTATCTATCACAGGTTAGGTTCTCCAGAGGCCAGAACCAAAATGGAGTTTGGCATGTGAGATAGTTATTAGGGATGCCATCAGCAGAAGGAGGGGAAAAAGTGAATTGGGCCGAGGGAAGGCTTAAACTGCAAAGCTGGCCTGGCAAACCTGCACAGACCTCCTGGGAGATGCTGAAACATGCAGAGCCTGTTAGAGGTGTCCCACGGTGGAGGAAATGACCAGTCACTGGATGCTGGCTACGCCAGGAAAGAACTGCTTTGGAGTGAAGTGGTTTTCTCCTGAAAAGGGGGTCACAAGTCCTTCCCTGAAGGGACCTGGGGCTTCATCTCTGTGGCCACCACATTTGTCCTCTGGAGGAAGCCAGGCTAGTTCTACACTGAGGGTCATGGTTGAATCAGCTGGAAGGGCTGTGATCATTCAGCATGGCTGACCTGTTGCATATATGGGCAGAGCACAGCTCATGGCTTTAGACAGGTGTCAGCAGCGGGATGGGAGGTAAGACCTGTGCCACATGGGTGGGGCACCAACAGGTGTGTGAGAGGAGTTTCAAGCAAATACTGCTGGTAAGGGAGAAGGCAGGCTACCTTGGTGGCTCAGTGGTAAAGAATCCACGTGCCAATGCAGGAGAGGAGACAAGGGTTCGATCCCTGTGTTGGGAAGTTCCCCTGGAGAAGGAAATGGCAACCCACTCCAATGTTCTTGCCTGGAGAATCCCATAGACAGAAGAGCCTGGTAGGCTATGGTCCATGGGGCTAGAAGAGAGTCAGACAGGACTGAGCAACTAAATAGCAGCAGCAAGGGAGAAGCCAGCTGAGAAGCTGGCTCACAATCCCCCTCCCTGGGGTTTTGTCTCAGTTATGGGACTTTGCTTCCTGGGGGCGTGGCTGATTGATCCATGGGAAGATACCTGACTCAGGTTGGACCAATTAGAATTCTCCCCTGGGATTTTCAAACTGGAGTTAAAGAGAGTCGTGGGGTAGAAGGGTCTGGAGCAAGTAGGGCATAATGTGGAGGAAAGAATGATATCATTCCAGAAGAAGCTGGGAGTAGAGAGAGTGGGGGGGGCCACAAGAATAAAGTCCCAGGGGATCTAGTGGCCCAGCTGCATCCCTTTCCTTCTTTTCTTCCCACAGTGCGAGATTCCTCACATCCTGCCAATAAAACCCCCATTGTGTTAAGTAAGGCTGGGCTGAGTTTCCGGTCTTGGAGATGAGAGTTAAGGACTGAGTGGGATGTGAAGACACACCGTGAGCGCAGATGACTCCCAGAGAGCTCACGATGAACAGAAGGGGGCGTGGGGAGAGAGAGAAAGAGAGCATGCCGAAACTCGATGAGAATGCAGGGTCAAGGAAGGGTTTTTCATTTTATTTTATTTTTTTAAGCTGTGGAAAACTTAAACATGTTTATGTGCTGAGGGTAAAGAGCCAGTAAAAGCAGCATAAATCATAACAACAGAATATACTAAAACGAGGCAGAGATACAAAGCTATAAAAGCCTTAAAGATAAAGAAAATATGCCCTCAATAAAAATAAGGAGAAAAGGCAGAAGGAAAAAAAAAAAGCCTTACACTGGAAAGCAGGCATTAGCATGAGTACCCATGGTCCATCCCCAGACCTGGGCAGCCGCTCACTGTGGGGTCAGAGAACAGTTCCAAGCCCTTAATTTCTGCTTCTTTTACCTCCGGGACCTTAACTAGGGGACCAGGCCCCTGAGAAGCAGTTACCTGGTGATTAGGAAGAGACATGTCCACTCAGTTGAGTACACATGGCCTTGGGTTTACCCAAGACCACAGTTTGAAAAGGGCCATGGAAAGCTAGAGATGGATGATGCAGGAGAGAAGCATGACTGCCCAGGTCTCTGCAGAGGAGCTGGTGTTCAGTACACAAGGGAGAGATTAGCCTCAGATCAGATAAGAGGCCCTTGGCTATGAGACAAGAGCAGAGGAAGAAATCCTGTGTTTTGGGGTGGTGGGCAGGAATGGACTTCATTTTCTCTACAAAGTTGAAGGCAAGTGCATCTGTTGAGAGTTATCAGGAATGGGCTAGAAGTATCAGCTATGTAGGCGTTTGGCTTTGAGTACCCCCAAAATGTGACTTCCCAGGTGGTGTTAGTGGTAAAGAACCCACCTGCCAATGCAGGAGACATAAGAGGCGTGGGTTCAATCCCTGGGTAGGGAAGATCCCCTAGAGGAGGGCATGGCAACCCACTCCAGTATTCTTGCCTAGAGAATTCCATTGACAGAGGAGCCTGGTGGACTATAGTCCATAGGGTCACAAAAAGTCAGACATGACTAAAGAGATTTAGCACGTACACATGCACCCCAAAATCCAACTAATATTGGCTTAAATCCCAAAGGCCTTACTTCTTAGCTAGCAAGAAGTCTGGAGGTAGGCAGTTTCAAGGTTTGCCCACGGTTCATTGATTGTGTGGAGGAACCAGTTCTGTCAGCCACTCTGTCCTGCCATCCTTAGTTATTGACTGTTTCCCTCCATGCTTGCTATCTTGTAGTGTCAAGATGGCTGCGATAACTCCAGGCATCAAGTGTCTGTTTTAGGAGAGGAAGTGTTAGATAATCTGGCAATGAGAAAACTCCCCCACTATTGCCTCTTTCCAGGCAGAAACATTCTCTTCAGAAGCTTCCCAGCAGACTTCCCCTTATTAACCAAGACTGGGTCACAAACCCATCATAAAACATATCAACTAAAATTAAGAGGTCTTTGCCTAACATCCAAACAAAATATGATTCTTTTAGCAGGGAAGAGGTGGGGGGAATGCGTTGGGTGGACAGCCTTAGAGTCTGCTACAATCTGGTAAGGGGGCTGGAGAAGAGGGAAAAAGTTTTCCAGAAGCTGTAAAAGGGAAAGGAGAGAAATAAAGCATTGCCCAGCAGCAGTAGAGATCCAGCTGGGTGTGAGGCCCAGCATAAGGGAGCAGGGTGAAAATGGGGCAGATGGGAATTACTGCCAAAGTCCATTTACACAGAAGGCCTCCATCAGTGCCACCAAAACCTCACATGATGCCATGATCCAATTCCAAAACATCCACTGGCTTGATCATCATGTATCTCCAACACTTAAGGTTCAGTTGCAGGAAAAGAAATGACCCCAGCTATTGTAAGCAGAAAGGGATTTAATTCAGGGTACTGGGTATTTGCAACATTGTTGTAAGAATGGGAGGATCAGGCTTTGGGCTGGCCCTTTGGGACTAACTGAGAATGACACCACAGAACTACTGGCCTCCAGGGGAGCTACTCTACCTTGACTTTAGCCAGGAAGGTGGGGAATTAGAAGGCTTTACAGGGACAGGTGGTTTCAAGAGTGTGATGCTTTAGCTGTGATCCCGGGTCAGGAAGGCTTGTATGCTGTTACCACAACTTCCAGTTGACATTCATGGAGCTAGAGCTGGCACTGGAAAACTACTGCAGGAACTTACTGACCCTATGACCATGCTGGTCAATAGAACACTCCCACCCTCCAAGTTATCCACAATGGCATCAAACTGGTAGAATCCAATTCACACTCAGAATACTAGCTTTCCATGCCCGGCAGTACAGAAAGGCACAGAGAAGGAGTGTGGGATGTACAAATCCTCCATATCCACTATGACATTCTCGTCACTTTTCCTGATCCTGAGGCTGCTTTGAAGAGCTCTTTCATACTTGAGATCACAAAAATCTTTGGTGAATGATTCTCTCTTTTTTTAATTTATTTTTATTTGCAACATGGTAAAAAAAAAACCCTCCACATAACATAAAGTTTACTAATCTTAACCATTTTTAAGTGTTCAGTTGAGTAGTGTCAAGTATATTCACATTGTTATGTAACAGATCTCTAGAACATTTTCATCTTGTAAAACTGAAACTCATTGAACAACAACTTCCCATTCCCCCTCCCTCCAGCCCCCAGCAACCATTATTGTACTTTCTGTTTCTATGAATTTGACTACTGTAGATACCTCCAAAAAACAAAGTAGAATTACATAGTATTTGTCATTTTGTGACTGGTTTATTTCTGGTGAATGAGTCTTTTAAGAAACTCAGAACTTACACCTATCCTTCTCAAACTATTCCAAAAATTGAAGAGGAAAGAATATTCCCAAATTCACTCTATGAGGCCACAGTCACCCTGATACCCAAACCAGACAAAGACACTACAAAACAAAAATTTATAGGCCAATATCTCTAATGAATATAGATGCAAAAATCCTCAACATAATATTAGCAAATTGAACCCAACAATACATATATAAAAAAAATACACTGTAAGTTGGATTCATTCCACAGTCATAAGAATGGTTCAACACATGAGAATCAATTGATGCAATATACCACATTAACAAAAGGAAAGACAAAAATCATATGATCAAAAAAAAATCATATGATCATCTCAATGAAAGTCGCTCAGTCGTGTCTGACTCTTTGTGACCCCATGGACTTTACAGTCCAGGGAATTTTTCAGGCCAGAATACTGGACTGGGTAGCCTTTCCCTTCTCCAGGGGATCGTCCCAACCCAAGGATCAAACCCAGGTCTCCCACATTGCAGGCAGATTCTTTACCAACTGAGCTATCAGGGAAGCCCAAGAATACTGGAGTGGGTAGCCTATCCCTTCTCCAGCAGATCTTCCTGACCCAGGAATCGAACCAGGGTCTCCTGCATTGCAGGCAGATTCTTTACCAACTGAGCAATCAGGGAAGCCCGATCATCTCAATAGATGCAGAAAAAGCCTTTGACAAAATTCAACATCCATTCATGATAAAAACTCTCATGAAAGTGGGTAAAGAGGGAGCATATTAAAGGCCATTTATGACAAACCCACAGCCAACATAATAGTCAACAATGAAAACCTGAAAGCCTTCCCACTAAATTCTGGAACAAGTCAATGATGCCTACTCTCATGGCTCCTATTTAACATAGTATTGGAAGCTTTAGCCACGGCAGTCAGACAAGAAAAAGAAATAAAAGTTATTCAATTTAAGATAGGAAGAGATAAACCCATCAGTATTTGCACAGATGGCACAATACTCTATATAGAGAATCCTAAAGTCTCCACACCAAAACTATTAGAACTAATAAATGAATTCAGCAAGATAGCAGGACACAAAGTCAATGTATACAAATCTATTATAATTTTTTACACTAATAATGAAATATCAGAAAGAGGCAAGTAAAAGAAATGTTGTTTAAAATCACATAAAAAATATGTAGGAATAAAAACCACTACAATATTGTAAAGTAATTAGCCTCCAACTAATAAAAATAAATGAAAAAAATATGTAGGAATAAACTTAACCAAGGAGGTGAAAAGACCAATATGTTAAAATCTATAAAACATTGATAAAGGAAATTGAGGATGATTCAAAGAAATAGAATGAGAACCTGTTCTCTTGGATTGGAAGAATTAATATACTCAAAATAGCCATATTACCCAAGGCAATCTACAGATTTAATGCAATCCCTATCAAAATGCCCAGGACATTTTTCACAGAACTAAAACAAACAATCCTAAAATTGATATGGAACTACAAAAGACCCAGAACTGCTGAAACAATCCTAAGAAAAAAGAACAAAGCTGCATGCTTTACCCTTCCAGACTTCATACAACACTACAAAGCTAAAGTAATCAAAACAGTATGGTGTTGACACAAAAACAGACATATAGACCAATAGAACAGAATAGAGAGCCCAGAAATAAACCCACACACTTACAGTCAATTGATCTATGACAAAGGAGGCAAGAATATACAATAGAGAAAAGACAGTCTCTTCAGCAAGTGGTCTTGGGAAAGCTAGACCCCTACATATAAATCAATGAAATGAGAATACTTTCTCACACCATATACAAAAATAAACTCAAAATGGTTTAAAGGCCTAAATATGACATGATTCCATTAAAAACTCCTAGCCTAGAACATAGGAAAAGCATTCTTTGACATAAATCATAGCAGTATTTTCTTAGATCAGTCTCCCATGGCAAAAGAAATAAAAGCAAAAATAAACAAATGGAACCTAATCAAATTTAAAAGTGTTTGCACAGCAAAGGAAACTATCAACAAAATGAGAAGACAACTTATGGAATGGGAGAAAATATTTGCAAATGATGCAACCAACAAGGAGTTAATATCCAAAATATACAAACAGCTCATATAACTCAATATTTAAAAAAACAATCCAGTCAATAAATGGGAAAAAATTTAAATACACATTTCTCCAAAAGATGACATACAGATGGCCAACAGGCACATAAAAAGATGCGCAACATCACTAATAATGAGAGAAATGCAAATCAAAACCACAATGAGGTATCACCTGTCAGGATGGCCATCACCAAAAACTCTACAAACAATAAATGCTGGAGAGGTGTAGAGAAAAGGGAACCCTCCTGTACTGTGAAGGAATATAAGTTGGTACAGCCACTATGCAAAACAGTATGAAGGTTCCTTGGAAAACTAAAAACAGGAAACTTCCCTAGTGGTCCAGAGGTTAAGAATCCTCCTTTCAAAGCCAGGGATGTGGGTTCCATCCCTAGTCAGGGAACTAAGATACAATATGCTGTGGGGTAACTAAGCCCATGCACCACAACTACTGAAGCCTGCATGCTCTAGAGCCCATACTCCACAACATAAGAAGCCTGTGAACTGCAATAAGAAGCCCCTGTGGGCCTCAACTAGAGAAAGCCTGTGTGCCACAATGAGGAGCCCAAGTATCACAACACCCAGTGCTGCAAAAAAAAAAAAAAAAAAAAAAAAAAAACCCTAAAAAGAGAGCTACCATGTGTACCATGTGATCCAGCAATCCCATTTTGCGGTGTATATCCAGAAAAGACAAAAAACTCTAATCCAAAAAGATACATGAAATCCAATGTTCATAGCAGCACTATTTACAACAGCCAAGACATGTAAACAACCCAACTGCCCACCAACAAATGATTGGCTTAAGAAGATGTGGTATAAATATACAGTGGAATATTACTATTATTGTTTAATTGCTAAGTTGTGTCCAACTCTATTGTGACCCCATGGACTGTAGCCCACCAGGCTCCTCTGTCCTTGGGATTTCCCAGGCAAGAATACTGGAGTGGGTTGCCATTTCCTTCTCCAGGGGATCTTCCCAACCCAGGAATCGAACCCATGTTTCCTACATTTAGCAAGTGGATTCTTTACCACTGAACCACCAGGGAAGCCCACAATGGAATATTACTCAGCCATAAAAACAAATGAAATATTGCCATTTGCAGCAACATGGATGGCCCTAAGAATATTATGCATATTGAAATAAGTCAGAGAAAGATGAATATTATATGGTATCACTTATATGTAGAATTTAAAATATAATACAAATGAAAACTATATACAAAATAGACTCACAGACATTGAAAACAAATTTATGGTTACCATAGGGAAGAGGGAGGCAGGGAGGGACAAATTAGGAGTATGGGATTAACAGATGTAAATTGCTATACATAAAATAAATAAGGCAACAAGGATTTATGGTATAGCATAGAGAACTATACCCAACTTCTTGTAATAACCTAAAATGAAATATAATCTGAAAAAAACCCTGAATTACTATTCTGTATCCCCCAAATTAACACATTATAAGTAAATTATACTTAAATTTGAAAAAAAACGGGGGGGGGGATTATCTTGGGTGGGCCTGACCTAAACAGATGAGTCCTTATAAAGGAACTGGGCTCCTGGTACTGAGAAGGATCCAACACCTCAAAGATATTTGGTATCAGGGAGAATTTTCCATTCCATGGCAAGGACCTGAAAAAAGTCTCTAGGAGCTAAGAGTGACCCCTGGCCAACAGTCAGCAAGAGAATAGGCACCTCAGTCCTACAACTGTAAGGAACTGAGCCCTGCTACCAACCTGAATGAGCCTAAAAGGCAGCCCTAAGCTTCAGGCAAGATTACAGGTCTAGCCAACACCTTGATTTTAGTCTTGTGAGAATCTAAGTTCAGAATCCAGCCACACTGGGCCCTGGCTTCTAACCTATAGAGCTATAAACTAATAAATGGCTCCTGTTTTAAGCTATTAAATTTGTGGTGATCTGTTATAGAGCCATAGAAAACTAATTCAACTCAGTTTTAACACTGGTCCGGCCTCTCGTTTACTGCGTGACCAAGGGTATGTCACTTACCCTCTCTGAGGTTCAGCTTCCACAGTTAAGGACAACAATAACTCATCTCCCATCTGCAGGATTCATGTGCAAATCAAATGACTTAATGTACATGAAAGCAGTTGCAAAGGTATAAAGCAGCTTATAAATGGAAAGTTTATTGTCATGTTCAAAATAAACCTCCAATTCTGGCCACTGGAAATGATTCAGAATCAACCAATCAGGGCTTTGGTGTTAAACAATCATGGGCTAAAATCCTGGTTCTTCCTCTTACTAGCCCATCTTTTGATAGGGTTATTTAACCTCATTAAGACTTACTGTCCTGGGTATACAAATATGAACCTCATAAAATTGTTGTGCACTTCAAGTATCATAGTGACTGGCACAGACTAAGTGCTCAATATATAATACTAAAATCATGCATGTATCAGGCCTGGAGGGCAGCCTGTTCAGGTTTGGGCAGATTAGATGGCTCTTGGAGAGAGATTTTCCAATGAAATCGATCAAATATTTGATGTGTCTGAATGTCTTCAGAGGCGATTCAGACATCTGGCAAAGTTTACAGCTGCCTTACTGATAAATATGTAGAAAATTAAGAAACCCAAAAGCCAGATGACTATTAACTCCAGGGGAAGGATTGTGCAAGAGAAAAAAAAAAGTAATAACCATAATTCACTATGTGGATCAGCTGTATAAAATATTTACAAAACACTGAAACATGCAATAAGATAAACACTGAATAGTGATTCAATCAAAAGTACACTGCGGGGAGGGGGAGAATGTACACTACAACTCTACTGGAAGCGTGTGGGGGGCGGGGTGGGAAAGGACACTCATGTGGAAAGGGTAGGAGGAGAAATGAAAAAAATTTAAAGAAAAAGGAATGGATTCATGGATTAAGTATTATGCTCTAATTTGATCATTGTGAGTAAAAGAGATTTTAGTCCATTAAAGATTTAAACTTGTAAAACAAAGACGTAGTGATAATAATATTTTAAGAGGGCCACAACCACAGGATTTGGGGGCTAGCTCACTGTGGCTCAGACAATAAAGAACCCACCTGCCAATGCAGGAGACATAAGAGACGTGGGTTCAATCCCTGGGTCGGGAAGATCCTCTGGAGAAAGGAATGGAAACCCACTCCAGTATTCTTATCTGGAAAATCCCATGGACAGAGGAGCCAGGTGGGCTATAGTCCATGGGGTCACAAAGAGTCAAACACAACTGAGCGACTAACAGTTTCACACTTTCAGAGTCGTCTGACAGGGCATTATTTTCCTGTCAGAGGGAGAGTTACAGGGTTCCAGAAGGCATAGAAGTTTCTAGCAAGTGAAAAATAAAATTCCCATGTATTTTACTTTGGGAAGGTAAAATAGCAAATATTAATACATGTGAAGGCATTTGCCTATATCAAATTCAAGCAGAAACAAATGACATACAGGTGGCAGTGTTCAGGAGTGAATTTGACATCATTTATTTCCCAAGCTCACCAGATCAACAGGCCCATATCCTACTGACATATGGCTGAGGGCCTGTAACAAAATAGGGGCTTATCAGCCCTGGGTTGCTTGATTCTGAATCATTTCCTGTGGTCAAAGTTGGGGGTTTATTTTGAACATGATAATAATAAACTTTCCATTTATAAGCTGCTTTATTCTTTTGCAAGTGCTTTCATGTACATTAAGTCATGTAATTTTCACATGAGTCCTGCAGGCAGGCAGATGCGTCACTATTGTCATTAATTGTGGAAGCTGAAGCTCAGAGAGGGTAAGTGACATACCCTTGATCACACAGTAAATTGGAGGCAGGACCAATAATAGAACCAAGGTGTGTTAGTTTTCCATGACTCTGTAACAGATCATCACAAATTTAGCACCTTAAAACAACAGTCATTTATTAGCTCATAGTTATGTAGGTTAGAAATTGGGGCTTTCCCACTCAATAGTATCCTAATGTATATTTACATGCAGGAAAGCACAGATCTTAAGTGTTCGAAAATCTTTTACATGTGTATATGCCTATGTGACCAGCATTCGGATCAAGATCTGGCCCACTTTTATCACCCCCAAAGAGTTCTCCTGTGTCCCTTTCCACTTAATTTTACCCCCTTTGCCTCCAGAGGTAACTGTTATTGTGAATTTTACTACCATAAATTAAATTTTGCCTCTTTTTAAGCTTCATGTAAATATTAACAGAAGCATGTACTATTTACTCATATGTCTGGCTTTTTTCACCCTACAGGATGTTTGTGATTCATCCATGCAGTTGTGTATATCTGTGCTTTGTTCTTTTAAAAAAATGTATTTTGATTTTTTAAATTGAGGTATAAATGACATGGGCTTCCCAGGTGGCACTAGTGGTAAAGTACCTGCCTGCCAATGCAGGGGACATAAGAGGTGTGAGTTTGATCCCTGGGCTGGGAAGATCCCCTGGAGAAGGGCATGGCAACCTACTCCAGTATTCTTGCCTGAAGAATCCCATGGACAGAGGAGCCTGGTGGGCTACAGTCCATAGGGTCACAAACAGTCAGACATGACTAAAGCAACTTAACACGCACGCATGCATACAACATTATGTTAGTTTCAGGGGTACAGCATAATGATAATTTTTATTTATTTTTTTTTAATTTTTCATTTATTTTTATTAGTTGGAGGCTAATTACTTTACAATATTGTAGTGGTTTTTGCCATACATTGCCATGATAATGATAATTTTTAAATTGAGGTATAATCAACATATAACATTACGTTAGATGTTCAGTGGTACAGCATAATGATATTTGTATATATGGCAAAACGACCACTCCAGTAAGATCTAGTTAACATCCGTCACTGCAGTTAAAATTTTTTTTGCTTGTGATGAGAACATTTTAAGAACTACTCACACACTTTGTTCTTTTTACATCCCACTGTATGAATAACCCTTCTCCTGCGCATGGACATTTGAGTTGTTTGAAGCCCTAGGCTCTTAACTGCTGAGCTAAGTATGAGGTAAATGTCATCCCCCTGCTGGTTGGCTTTGCTTCGACTTCACTTACGAAGACTGGTGGGACTGCTGGAGTGGATCAGGGAGCAGGTGATGGCCTTGGGGCTTCTCAGGAAGCGGCTGTTGGACCACTCTGGTGATAGCAAGAGGCGAAACACCTTTGCCTACCAGAGACAGGAGAGCCCAGCTGCACCCGTGGGCTGCCTCATCCTTTAAGGGCAGCCAGTTTCCCCCTGAGGGTAATTGTTTTGAAATCTCCATGGCTACTCAAGAGTCCCCCAGTTCCCTGGGAAGTCCCTGAGCTTCCACCTGTCAAGTCATCAGGGTTAGGGGAGGTTGTCTGGCCTCAAAAAGCCATTTGTAAAGCTAACAAACAAATCACAAGGCAAATTGAGTCCAGTGTGTCTCTGGGTGAACCCAGCAGCAGTTTTATTGTGGGCTTAAGGGTGGGATGGCTCAGACGCAGGCACGTGGGGTCACCTGCACAAAGCCTGGGGAAGTTTTATGGGTCCTTGGTGGACTTGCATGCCTGCTACAATGAACGTGCCCAACAAAGGGGCCCTTTAAAGAAGAGAAGTTTTATGGCCTTCGACAGCAAGCTGGGGCTTGTTCTCCGACTTCAGGGAGGAGGTGCGGGAGAAGGTGATTTATAGCAGCTGGGGCACCCCCCCCTCCGGTGAACTTCTCCAGGTTAAAACGCGCATCTGGTGGTCTCCAGAAGCCTGGAGGCTGGTCTACGGTGAGCAGCTGGGGGTGACAGCTTACAGCTGCGAAGATGATTAAAAGCCTGGCAAATGGGACTGATGGGCACTCTTTCAAAGAACTTGAATCATTCAGCCTGGAGAAGTAAAGACGAAAACCCACGCTCAAGTATATAAGGGGCTCTTAAACCAAAGTTGGTGGTCAGCTACTCTCCATCTCTCAGAAAAAGGAAAAAAAATATCATAAGATGATGAAGTAGTTTTATATTCCAGTGGGAGGGATGGAGGGTTGAGAGTAAAAAGCAAAGGTCTGACAATGAGAACTGAAGATCAGACTGGGTTACTGTGGAGGCTGATGGAACTTTCTCTGCAGAGCTGGGCGAACAGACCGGAAGTAGCTAAAGGTCAGGAGGAGACGGGTGACCTCTCAGGTTGCTTTATTTCTGTACTGTCGTCTTAGTGTGAGTTCCCGATAAGCATACCCTGAGACGAGGATGTAGGTACAAGTAGTTCACTGGGGAAGAGGTCCCAAGAAGCACAGTGATGACCTGGAGAAGTGAGGCAGGGCAGGAAGGAAGGCCAATCAAGGGTGAGCTAAACAGTGGGTGACCTCTGTGGGCAGCTGGGTGCAATTGCACCAGGGACTCTTTGGGAGATAGGGTAGAACAGAACTGTTATCCCCGATGAGCAAAGAAGTTGGAGGACTTATCCATCAACTCCTACCTCTCACTGGTTGAGGCTCATTCCTTTTCTGAAGAGTCCTGTGGTCACTTACTTGGGTTACAGAGCCTTAGAAAAATGAGACTGCACAGACTTTTCAAGGATTTAGGGTACAAATGTTAATACCAGCGACACAAAACACCACCATGGACACACCCTCTTAGAATAGAAAGAACATGGGGGCCAGGTCATAAATGGAGTTCTGGCCCAGGTCTACCTGATGGTCATTCCATTGGGTCCATGAACCTACCCATTGGTCATTTTTCTTTTTTTGGTCACTAAATGTCTACTTGGAATAGATATACTCAGTGGTTATCAGGGTCCCCATTCAATATGGTTCCTTGGTCAATGGAGTAAGGGTTACCACAGTAAGACAAGATGGAAGCCTCTGAAATGCCCCTCTTGCACACCAAGCCAAGATAGTAAATCATAAGCACCAGTACATCCTGAGGGGATGGCAGAGATTAGGACCACCCTCGATGATTTAAAGAATGCAGGGTGGGTGGTCCCCAAACATCCCCATTTAATCCACCAGCCTGGTCCCTAAAACCTTCCCTGGTGGCTCAGATGGTAAAGAGTCTGCCTGCAATGCAGGAGATGTGGGTTTGACCCCTGGGTTGGGAAGATCCCCTGCAGAAGGGAATAGCAACCCACTCCAGTATTCTTGCCTGGAGAATTCCATGGACAGAGGAACCTGGCAGGCTACAGTCCATGGGGTCACAGAGTCGGACACAGCTGAGCGACTAACACTTTTACTTTCACTTCACTGGTCCCTAAAAGAACTGGATGGATTATTGTGAACAACAGTAGATCACTTAATGAAGTAGTAGCCCCAACTGCAGCTGCTCTGCTCAATCTTTACTTCCAGCACATGTATATGGATCCAGCAAATATATTCTTTTCCATCTCTAACAGCTTGCATTTGCGTAGGATGGACAACAGTACACACGGTCTTGCTTCAGGACTATGTTAACTTCCCAACCTCTTTGATAACCTAAAGAGCTCTGGACCATCTGGACATTCTGCAAAACATTGTATGGATGTACCGTGTTGCTGGCGTCACGTTACTCGAACCAGATGGGCAAGAAGTGGTATGTTGGAGCCCTTGAAAAAACACACGAACTCCAGAGAGTGAAAGATGAACTCTATGAAAATTAGGGCCCTACACACCAGTGAAGGTTGGAGGGACCCAGTGAGCTGGGGCATGCTGGGACATCCCCTAGAAAGTAAAAGACGACTTACTGCATTTCACATGTCCCACCACTAAGAAAGGAGTGCCGTGTTTGTTAATCCTCCTCAGGGAATATCCATCAGCTGAGTGATAGAGAAGACTGCCAGCCTTGAGTGGGGCCCAGAGCAGGAAGGGACTCTGCAGCAAGTTCAGATGGAGGTGCCAGCAGCCCTCCATCTTAGACTGTATAGCCTGATACTTGAAATCCGTGTAGCGGGAAAAGATGCTGGACAGAACTTATGGCTAGTCCTGACAGACGATCACAGTGGAGATGCCTAGATCTAGCTTCATGCCATGCCGTTCGGAAAGCAGCTCCCTGCGTGATACTGGCCCTGATGGAGTCAAGCATGTAAATATGGGATATCAAGTGACCATAACCACCCATGATGAGCTCAGACTGTAAGATCTACCATATCACAACTTTGGGCAGGCCCAGCATAAGCCACTGTATGATGAGAACGATACTCCTGGGTTGGACACGAGGAGAAGCAGAGAGCATAAGTAAGATGCATGAAGGGGTGATCTAGATGCCATGTCATCCACCACTGTTGTACCAGCATCTTCTCTTTAGCTGACCTCAAAGGGCCATGTGTGGGGGTCCCTTATGACCAGCTGATGGATTAGTGACAGGGCTGAGCTCAAGTCACAGATGGAGCAACTTGGTAGGTTGCTGCAAGCCAAAAATGAATGGCTGTCACACTGTAGCCTCAGTCAGGGATGGCCCTGAATACAGAAGTGAGGAGAAATCTTCTCAAGGGGCAGAGATCTAGCTAATGCACCTGATAATTTACCTTGTACAGAAAGAGATGCAGCCCGAAGTAAGAAAATATATAGACTCATGAAAGTGAAAGTGAAGTCGCTCAGTCATGTCCGACTCTTTGCGACCCCGTGGACTGTAGCCTACCAGGCTCCTCCGTCCATGGGATTCTCTGTCCATGGGATTCTCCAGGCAAGAATACTGGAGTGGGTTACCATTTCCTTCTCCAGGGGATCTTCCCGACCCAGGGATCGAGCCCGGGTCTCCCGCATTGGAGCCAGACGCTTTAACCTCTGAGCCACCAGGGAAGCCCATATAGATAGGCAGTGGCAAATGGCCAGGTTGGTTGGTCAGGGTCCAGAAAGGAGAAAGATTAGAAGATCGAGGACAGACTTCCCTGGTGGTCCAGTAGTTAAGAATCCACCTGCCAATAACCAACAAGAACCTACTGTATAGCACATAGAATTCTGCTCAATGTTACGGGAGGTGGGGTTTGGGGGGAGAACAGATACATATCTATGTATGGCTGAGTTCCTTCACCGTTCACCTGAAACTGCTACAACATTGCTTGTTAATCAGCTATAACCCAGTACAAAATAAAAATAAAAAAAAAATTTGCCTGCCAGAGCAGGGGACATGGATTTGATCCCTGGTCCAGGAAGGTTCCACAAGCCGCAGAGCAACTCAGCCCATATGCCACAATTACTGATGCCCACACACCTTAGAGTCCATGCTCTGCAACAAGAGATGAGAAGCCTGCTCGCCACAGCTAGGGAGTAACCCCCGCTCACCGCAACTAGAGGAAAGCCCACACAGCAATGAAAACCCAGCACAGCCAAAAATAAATAAATAAAAGTTTTTAAAAAGATCAGGGACCAGCAAATCTGGGGAAGAGGTGTGTGGAGGAAGGGACCTATGGGGGTATGCGCTAAATACGAAGATATTTGTGCCAGACATAAATATGCACCAGAGAGCACTGACCACTTAAGAGGAACCAAACAACCAGGTAGAAAGAATGATTCTGCCAGTTGACATCCACCATCATCTGTCAGTGGCCACCCCAGTGCTGGCACAATGGCATAATACGTGTGTGAACAAAGTAGTCACGGCACAGGAATGGAGGTAATGTATGGGCCCAATCGCATAGGGCCTCTGTCACTAAGGCTGATTTAGCTACTAGAACGGTTGAATGTCCAACCTGTCATTAACAGAGAGCAATGCTAAACTCCCAAAATGGGGCCATTCCTCAAAGGGGACTGTTGACCACGTGGTAGCAAGTTGATTTCCACCCTTGACAGGGCAATAATTTGACTTGACTGGGATCAAAGATGGGTGCGGTGTGGGTTTACCTTTCTTGACTACTGGGGCTCAGCAAGCACCCCCATCAGAAGGCTTACAGAGCACTGGACTCACTGAGATGGGATCTTACACAGCATCAACTCAGACAGGGAGGCCCTCTTTACAGCAAATGAGGCATGAGTGTGGGCAGATAACCACAGGATGCTCTGGTTCTCTCATATACTGCACCACCCAGGAGCTGTTGGCACAATAAAGCAGAGGAAAGGCCTGTGAATGGTGCAGCCAATGCCCCAGTTTGGAGAAAATGTCCTGTAAAGATGGGATTCCATCTTTCAGGACACTGTCCATCCTCCAAATCAACAATGATTAGAAGGTGTTGTGGCCTCATAAGTAGGCTATGCGCATCTAGGAACCAAGAGATGAAAGTAGGAGTGGCCCAGTTCATATCAACCCCATAGATTCACTGGGGGAATCTGTGCTTCTGGTCCGCACAATATGGATCTTGATTCTCAGAAGAGGAATGCTTACATCAGGGGACACAGTAAGGTTTTCATTACACTTTAAGATTCAGTGGTCTCCCAATCTCTGGGCTCCTTATGCCAAGTTACTTAGCAGGTAAAGAAAGTGCCACCATTCTGGCAGTGGTAACAAACTCCCAAGCATTAGAAGGACATAGAACCACAGGTATGCAACCCAGAGAGTCAGGAATCCGGCTCCCAAATCATCCACTGAGGAATCTGTTGGTGCCCTTAATGTCCAGGGGTAACGGTAAATGGACAAGTATAGCAGTCACAGCGTTAGAGGCCATGGTAACCCAGGGTTCAGACCTTCCATGAATGAGGGTCTTTATCCTTCACTGTGAACGGCAACTAGACAACAGGGGTGCTAGCCAAGGGGAGTCTATGAAAGCTGGTGGTGGAGGAGGAGTAACTACTATGGCTTCAAAATCAACTTTCAGCAGCAATAGGGGCTACAGTTCTCCTACCCACCCCTTTAAATTTCCCAGAAAGCATGACCCCAGAATCCTGGACGAGCTCTTCTCAAGTGGAGTCAATTCATTATAAGAAGTGAGTCAATGAAGTGGCACAAGGGGCAGACTGTGGGAAATACTGTCCTGTTCTACCCAGGTACTCTTTTAGAACCAGCCTACCCAGCTCCCCGCCCCCGCCACTGATGGCTCACAGCTGTGTCCTTGGGTACAGTGAACACTGTCATTGCCCAAGTTTATGCTTCTTCCCCAGGGAAGCCTGCAGTCAAAGACAAAGACCTAGTCTGTGAGGTCTCAGGTCCAAGAATTCCTTCCTCTGCAGTCCTTACAGTTTACCTCTTATTATTACTATTGCCAACCATGTGATGCAGCTGGATTAAGAAGAGAGGATGGAAGTGGAGAAAAGGGAGCGCTTGTACACTGTTGGTAGGAATGTTCATTGGTGTAGCCTTGAGGAAAACAGTATGGAGGTTTCTCAAAAAACTAAAAACAAAGTTCCCATACGATCCAGCAATCCCAGTCTTGGGCATGTACCCAGAGGAAACCATAATTCAAAAACATACATGCATTCCAATGTTCATACTTACACTATTCACAATGGCCAAGGCATGGAAGCAATCTCAGTGTCCACTGACAGATGAATGGAAAAAGAAGATGTGTTACATATATACAATGGAATACTATTCAGCCATAAAAAAGAATGAAACCTTATCATTTGCAGCAACATGGACGGACTTGGAGGGCATTATGCTAAGTGAAATAAGTCAGACAAAGACAAATTATGATATCACTTATATAGAGAGTCTAAAAAATACAATAAACTAGTGAATATAACAAAAAAGCAGCAGACTCACAGATATAGAGAACAAACTAGTGGTTACCAGTGGAGAGAGGGAAGTAGGGAGGAGTAACACAGGGAGTGGGGATAAAGAGGTACAAACTATTAGGTATGAAATAAGCTACATGGATATATTGTACAACATGGGGAACAAAGCCAATATTTTACAATAACTACATGTGGAATAGAACCTTTAAAATTGTCAATCACTACACTGTACAACTGTAACATATAATATTGTACATCAACTGCATTTCAATTAAAAATTTTTTTAAAAAATTTCAGAATACGAAAAAAAAGAGAAAATCAGTGTCAGACCTGAAGGCCACAGGCCTAACTTATCTGTCCTGGAAAACTTGGTAAACAAGTTAAGCAGGCAGAGCTGCCTACATAACCCATGGGGCTTCATGTGAAATGAAAATGCAGGGCCCCTGTTCCAAAAGCAGGGAAAAAGTACTGTTCAAGTTACCAAAATATAGAATTTTTCCTTTAAAAAATGTTTTATGACCTCTAAAACACAGTAACAGTGATACATGCGTAATAATATAAATGTACAAACTGCAAACAATAACATTTTGGTGTCATAATATTATGTAGTACAATAAACGGTACTTTATTTTTTTAATTTTTATTTTATTTTATCATGGATCTTCCTGGACCAGGGATTGAACCCATGTTTACTGCATTGGCAGGCAGATTCTTTACCATTGAGCCACCAGGGAAGTCTGATATTTTATTAATGTGATATCTTGACTGACCATATTTCTGTGGCTCATTTTTCTGCTTTTTCATTTATTAGGTCATCAAAATTTATACTTTTAGCAACTTCATTTTCAATATATACAAATTGAAAGCAACATCAGTCACTCCTGGCAAATGCGAAATTATAGATAACTTTGATAACTTCTAATTTTGAAAAGGATCTTTCTGCTGATGCAACTGTTACAAGAATTGTTATGAGTGTTTTTGTAGGCTGTGACAACATTGGGATACATATCTAATCAATTATGTCAAAATATATTTTGAAATTCAAAAATTTCAGCATTTCTAGACCTGATGATGCTGACAGAACATTTTTTTCTAAAAAATTTCGACTCAAATCAGTTTCATGTAAATCTGAATTTAATTTTAAACATAAATTTATATAAGGCACTTTAATGTTTTGTCTGACATTTTCTGTAACTTGTACAAGTCACGGAAGAAACAGAGAGTGGCTTCAGGATTTATGTATAATTCAAAACGCCTGTTTATGTATTCTATTACCATATCTTCAACTGTAAGGAAAACTTAATTTAAAAATTGTCCTTTTGATTAATAATTGGTTCATCCAAAGTTTCCTGTGAAAACTGTATTCTTTTCTGCTGAATTCGATGATCTTTAAATTTAATTTCTATTTCTGAGCCTGTGGGTATTTCTCATGAAATTTTGCAATGGTTTTCAAAACTCGAGATTCTAAACACTTTGAAAAACTTTTAATAGCTCCCTGATGTGTTTCATTGCAACATCCATGTGTATGCTTTTATTTTTAATAATTTACTGATAAACGCATTTTGTCTGAGCTTGGGCACTCCTGTCCAGGGGCTCAAGGTGGAGAGTTAATGTTTGTATAGATGCTGCAAGGATGGGGTCCAGGCACTGACGGGCAAGTTGCCCTCCCACCGCAGGTCCCAGGGTGAACCCCACACAGAGCCCCTCCTCTCTTCTCTTCCACAGCTGTGGCTTCTGCTCAGCTGCTACCATTAGCACCATCAATCTGGACCTTGGGGCTCTGCGCTGACCCGGACTGCCTGGAGGTGTGCATGAGCGCCCCAGGTTACCAGGGAATCGCTTGGGCTGCACCGCCTGCAGAGTCAGAGGTGCCAGCCAGCATTCCGTGTGCTGCTTGTGTGCATGCTCCACCATCCCATCAGATGTTACTTATGCAACACAGGTTCAAAGATAAAATGATTAAGAATTTCAAGACGGTGTCAACCAAGCATGGAGTCCTTCTGAGAGCAGGTCCCGTGCCACTGCTGATGTTGTATGCAGGCGTCCGGTTGCACGTCTGACCTCAGGTCACTAGGCAGCTGGTACCCACCCGCCTGTCCTGGTTTCAGTTGCCCTAAAGCAGATGGGTCCTGAGACAAGGACGTGGGTACAGGTTGTCAGCTGGGAGGTGATCAGGGGAAGCACAGTGACTGGGTCAGAGTGTGAGAAAGGGAAGTGGGGAAAACCAACTAAGGTCTGCTAATGGTTGGATTGTCCTGTGGGAAACTGGGGTGCAATGCTGCTGGGGTGGGTGGCTTGGGGAGATTACACAGAAGATACCTCAGATCAGCCTTCCACAGAAAGACCAGGGAGCTGGGTTACTTGCCTTTCAATTTCCATTCCTCACTGGCTGAGGGTCACTCCTGTACTCCTGGGTCATTTACCCAGCCTGCCCCCACTTCCTCATGCCCCCTGAGCTAAGAATGCCTTGTGGCAGAGTCACGGGAAGTGGAGGTGATGTGGAAGCTGTCTGCAGATGACCTCGCGGTGGACTCGCGGCGATGGCAGGGGAGCAGCAACCTCTGACACTCCTGCCTTCTCCACATACGTCCTTTACATTTATCCTCAAGCCTGTAATTAGCACTTAATTTCCCCCTTGCATTAGTATTGCAAGTGCATCCAACTTTATTTTCTTGCTTTATTTATACCAGTGAAAAGGCACTTAGAAGCAAATTATGCTTGCCTCCATCTATCTCTCTACCTGTTTATCTCTGTGTTTATGGGGTGCCTATCACCACACTATCTGGACATTCAGACAGTCCCATTAGATCAAATTCATTACCCGAGAGAAGAAGGAACACCACTCCTCCAGCCCTGTGTAGAAGGCTCTTGCTCGGCAGCACACCGAGGGCCCCGGGAGACCTGCCAGCCCCAAGCCTCTTGTCTTCCAACTCAAAGAGAGGAACATTTCTGGCAAAGAAGTGAATCCCCTCCTGAAACTGGGGCAGGGAGAGCTTGCAGACTCATTTGGAAGATCTATCAGAGGGTGGGTCTCAATATATTGGGCATTTAAAATTTGAAATGATTTCCATTTTATTGCTCTCCAAATATCAAATTGAGCCCATTTTTCACAAATGTGGCTTTGCATGCTCGCTCTGAGCGCAGTTTCTGTCAGAAGATTCCAGATGTTAACTCCTTCTTTCTCACCGTGGAGTGAGGCAGGGTGCCCAACTCACAGAGTACCGAGCAGGTCTTTGTGCTGGGCCTCTGTGGCTGCTATGAGACCTGGGCACAATGGAGCTCTCCACCCTCCTGACTGGCCACAGCCCTGGGCCCCCTGCCTGCCCTTCCTTCAAGCCTCTGCTTTCTGCCCTCGGGCCTCCCTCTGAGTTTATTGCCTGGTCCTGCCTCTCAGACAACAGTGACTGCCATGACCCTCCTTCTCCAGAGCTGGGATTCTGTCTCACCGCAGCATTTTGTGGACCGTTTTGACCACACACCTGGTCAACCCAGGATTCTCAGAATCCCCCATTGTCTGCATTTCTCCCTAGGGAGCTCAGGCAGGCCCAGATAGGAGAATCCAAACACCACTACAAGTGTGGAAATATAATTAAAGAAACCATTGCCTTATAAAATCACCTAAGTTGTAAAGATACATGCACCCCAATGTTCATAGCAGCACTATTCACAGTATCCAAGATATGGAAGCAACTTAAATATCCATTGACAAAAAAAAAATATCCATTGACGAATGAATGGATGAAGAAGCTGTGGTACATAAATACAATGGAATATTATTCAGCCATAAAAAAGAATGAAATCATGAAGAATGAAATAATGAAAACTTTGCAGCAACATGGATGGACCTAAAGATTATCATGTTGAGTTAAGGAAGTCAGACAAAGACAAATATCATACGGTATCACTTGTATGTGGAATCTAAAAAAATTATACAAATGAACTTATTTATAGAACAGAAACAGACTCACAGACTTAGAACACACACTTATGGTTATCAAAGGGGAAGGTGGGGAGGGATAAATTAGGAGGTTGGGATTAAAACATACATATAAATATAAATATGTATACATAAATATAAATATAAATATGTATAAATATGTATACATAAAATATATACATAAAACAGATAACCAACAAGGACCTGTTGTATAGCACAGGGAACTATATTCAGCATCTTGTAATAACATATAATGGAAAAGAATCTGAAAAACAATATATAGAATCACTTTGCTGTACATCTGAATCTAACACAACATTATAAATCAATTATTTCAATAAAAATTATCAAAAATTAAAAAAATTAAATGACATAAGTCGTGTGTGTCAACTATATTTTTTTAAAAAACCTACAAACCAACAACATAGATGAGCAACATACTGAAAAATATTCTACCCACCCAAGGATCACCATTGTTAACACACGGTAGTGTACATTTCATCAAATTTCACCATGCAAATATATACATATAAACAGATCTCTGTAAACAATATTAGGATGTGCTGTATGAGTTAATTCAAAAACTGCTTTATTCACTTAACAGTAGATTGTATTTTCCAAAATAAAAATAGACCAACATTGAGTTTTTAGATGGTCGCCCAGTGTTCTGTTGGATGAAAACACTATCATTTATTAAATGTAGCTCCTAAGGTTCATTTAGGTCATTTGCAATTTTCTGCTATTATAAACTACACTGTAACAAGCTCACCTGTGTCAGTATTCCACAGTGACAACTTGCAACAATTGCTGGGTCAGCTGAAAAGCTTTTGACCCATGGCTGACTTTCCCTCTCACCAGGGGAAAGGAAGGGGGAAGGAGGCAAGTTCATTTGCAGTCCTGTAGTCATTGTATCCCCTTCCTGAAGCCCTCCATATATCCCCCTGCCCCAGAAGGAAAGACCAGCCCCACACCTCCTCCTGGCCCCCAGACCTACCGCTTGCCTGTCTAGGCTGCTGGCCTTTGAGTGGTCCCTGCTGCCATGATGGAGCACTGTCAGGGCTTTGGGTATGTGAGGCTCAGGGGGCCCTGTGACCAGACACAGCAGAGGTCACCTGGGACAGCTCCATCCTGGGGCTCCGTAAATCCCCTCCCACCTCTGCCTCTGTTCCTGCCAGTAGCTCCCAGAAACCCCTGCTCCCATCCCTGTGAGTCCTTAGTGCCAATGCCACTTCCGCCACATTGCTGCCCCTGATTCCAGACAGGAAGGATCTCTCTGGCCCATGCCTTGGGCACCCTTTTGCACAGACATTGGTGCCATTGTTTTGTCGTTACTGAACCAAACTTGGGTCCACTTGCCTGCCTCACAGCAAAATCAATCTGTTGACATTGGCTTGTGCAAAAAGGTGCAGCATTTACTGCGGGACACTCAGCAAGCTAAGGCAAAATGGGTGTCTGAGGAAGCCTTACAAATAGCTGTGAAAAGAAGAGAAGCAAAAGGCAAAGGAGAAAAGAAAAGATATACCCATTTGAATGCAGAGTTCCAAAGAACAGCCAGGAGAGATAAGAAAGCCTTCTTAAGTGAACAAGGCAAAGAAATAGAGGAAAACAATAGAGTGGGAAAGGCTTGAGATCTCTTCAAGAAAATCAGAGATACCAAGGGAATATTTCATGCAAGAATAGGCACAATAAAGGACAGAAATGGTATGGACCTAACAGAAGCGGAAGATGTTGAGAAGAGGTGGCAAGAATACACAGAAGAACTATATAAAAAAGATCTTTATGACCCGGATAACCATGATGGTGTGACCACTCACCAGACATCCTGGAGTGTGAAGTCAAGTGGGCCTTAGGAAGCATCACTACAAACAAAGTTAGTGGAGGTGATGGAATTCCAACTGAGTTATTTCAAATCCTAAACAATGATGCTAATTTGGAACACTCAGCAGTGGCCACAGGACTGGAAAAGGTCAGTTTTCATTCCAATCTCAAAGAAAGGCAATCCCAAAGAATATTCAAACTACTGCACAATTATGCTCATTTCACTTGCTAGCAAGGTAATTCTAAAAATTCTTCAAGCTAGACTTTAACAGCATGTGAACCAAGAACTTCCAGATGTACAAGCTGGATTTAGAAAAGACAGAGGAATCAGAGATCAAACTCTGCCAACATCCACTGGACCACAGAAAAAGCCAGGGAATTTCAGAAAAACATCCACTTCTGCTTCACTGTCTATGCTAAAGCCTTTGACTGTGTGGATCACAACAAATTGTGGGAAATTCTTAAAGAGATGGGAATACCAGACCACCTTACCTGCCTCCTGAGAAACCTGTATGCAGGTCAAGAAGCAATTATTATAACTGGACATGGAACAACAAACTGGTTCAAAGTTGGGAAAGGAGTACGTCAAGGCTGTATATTGTCACCCTGCTTTTTAACTTATATGCGGAGTACATCATGCGAAATGCTGGGCTGGATGAAGCACAAGCTGGAATCAAGATTGCTGGGAGAAACATCAATAATCTCAGATATGCAGATGACACCATCCTTATGGCAGAAAGTGAAGAGGAACTAAACAGCCTCTTGATAAAGGTGAAAGAGGAGAGTGAAAAAGCTGGCTTTAAAATTCAACATTCAAAATACTGAGATCATGGCATCCGGTCCTATCACTTAATGGCAAATAGATGGAAAAAAAAAATGGAAACAGTGGCAGACTTTATTTTCTTGGGCTCCAAAATCACTTTAGACAGTGACTGCAGCCATGAAATTAAAAGACGCTTGCTCCTTGGAAGAAAAGCTATGACCAACCTAGACAGCATATTAAAAAGCAGAGACATCACTTTGCCGAAAAAGGTCTGTCTAGTCAAAGCCACGGTTTTTCCAGTAGTCATGTATGGATGTGAGAGCTGGACCATAAAGAAGGCTCAGCAACAAAGAATTGATGCTTTCCAACTGTGGTGCTGTAGAGGACTCTTGAGAGGCCCTTGGACAGCAAGGAGATGAAACCAGTCAATGCTAAAGGAAATCAACCCTGGATATTCACTGGAAGGGCTGATGCTGAAGCTCCAATACTTTGGCCATCTGATGCAAAGAGCTGACTCACTGGAAAAGACCTTGATGCTGGGAAAGATTGAAGGCAGGAGAAAAAGGGGACGACAGAGGATGAAATGGCTGGATGGCATCACTGACTCAATGGACATGAGTTTAAGCAAGCTCTGGGAGACAGTGGGACAGGGAAGCCTGTGTGCTACAGTTCATGGGGTCACAAAGAGTTGGACACGACTGAGTGACTGAACAACAAAAGGAAAGAGAATGGACAACTCATGCTCAAAAGACTCATAAACTCCCTGATGGCTTTCAGGGAAGGGTTTTTTTTTTTTTTTTAAATATTTATTTACCTGCACTGAGTCTCTGTTGCGGCATGTGGAATCTGTAGTTGCTGCATGTGGGATCTAGTTCCCCAACCAGGGATTGAACCCGGGCCCCCTGCGTTGGGACAGCAGAGTCTTATCCACTGGACCACCAGGGAAGTCACCAGGGAAGGGTGTTTAAAGGGAACATTTGTGGTGCGGGTTGTAGCTTGTGGACTTTGTTCTGATTGGTTGGTAGTGAGGTAACAGGGTGGTGTTTCAGGAATCTTAATCATCAACGTTCTGGTTCCAGCCAGTCTGGGGTCTACGTGCTTGTGGTCAGCATGTAGGCACCATCCTCCACCTGGGTGGGGTCTTGGTTTCTGCAGAACAACTAAAAGATACGTGTCACATTGTTATGTATATCCCTAGAGGAGGAACTAGGACTCTGTTTTATCACTGAACTATTGTCATTACTTTTCTTCCTTAAGGGCTTCTCCTTTGTTTCTGAGTTATCTCATTTCCCTAAATAGTAACTGTTTGAGTCTGCTCAGGGAAGGCCTAGAAGAGAACTTTTTTTTTTTGTTCCTACAAACAAGAAACATGGGACAGGGAGGGACTTTTGTATCCAGTATGGCCCCACAGGGTTCTGCTGTTTCATTATCCCTATTTCTAGGCAGAGCTGTCTCTTAAGGTGACATCATTATTTCAATTACAAAAGGCAAGTGACACTGTGTACCATGTAGTTTCTAGGCCCCACCTCTCCAAGGGGCTACATCACAGATTCAGTGGGCAGGGAAGAGGTGGGTGTCTCACCAGAGAAAGAAAGAAGAGAGAGACGAAACAGTTCTAAATTCCATCTGGAACCTTCCATGTTCACCCCACACTACACACAAGGCTTGCCTCAGCTGAGGCAGAATTTCTAGGACATTAGGGAGCCCAGACTTTGCAGGAGCAAGGTTGCTCTGATATTGTGATTTGTAATAAGAAATAGATACTTGGTCTTAGAAGGGTTCCTAGCACAGAATTCCTAAAACCCTTGGAACAGTCTGCCACTGTTTCCACTGTTTCCCATCTATTTGCCATGAAGTGATGGAGCCGGATGTCATAATCTTAGTTTTCTGAATGTTGAGCCTTAAGCCAATTTTTTCACTCTCCTTTTTCATTTTACTCCTTGGAAGGAAAGTTATGACCAACCTAGATAGCATATTAAAAAGCAGAGGCATTACTTTTCCAACAAAGGTCCGTCTAGTCAAGGCTATGGATTTTCCAGTAGTCGTGTATGGATGTGAGAGCTGGACTATAAAAAAAAGATAGGACACTGAAAGATGATCTCCCCAGGTCGGTAGGTGCCCAATATGCTACTGGAGATCAGTGGACAAATAACTCCAGAAAGAATGAAGGGATGGAGTTAAAGCAAAAACAATACCTCGTTGTGGATGAGACTGATGATGGAAGCAAGGTCTGATGCTGTAAAGAGCAATATTGCATAGGAACCTGGAATGTTAGGTCCATGAATCAAGGCAAATAGGAAGTGGTCAAACAGGAGATGGCAAGAGTGAACATTGACATTCTAGGAATCAGTGAACTAAGATGGACTGGAATGGGTGAATTTAACTCAGATGACCATTATATCTACTACTGTGGGCAAGAATCCCTTAGAAGAAATGGAGTAGCCATCATAGTCAACAAAAGAGTCTGAAATGCAGTACTTGGATGCAATCTCAAAAACTACAGAATGATCTCTGTTTCCAAGGCAAACCATTCAATATCACGGTAATCCAAGTCTATGCCCCGACCAGTAACGCTGAAGAAGCTGAAGTTGAATGGTTCTATGAAGACCTACAAGACCTTTCAGAACTAACACCCAAAAAAGATGTCCTTTTCACTATAGGGGACTGGAATGCAAAAGTAGGAAGTCAAGAAACACCTGGAGTAACAGGCAAATTTGGCCTTGGAGTACAGAATGAAGCAGGGCAAAGGCTAACAGAGTTCTGCCAAGAGAACACACTGGTCATAGAAAACACCCTCTTCCAAGAACACAAGAGAAGACTCTACACATGGACATCACCAGATGGTCAACACTGAAATCAGATTGATTATATTCTTTGCAGCCAAAGGTGGGGAAGCTCTATACAGTCAGCAAAAACAAGACCGGGAGCTGACTGTGGCTCAGATCATGAACTCCTTATTGCCAAATTCAGACTTAAATTGAAGAAAGTAGGGAAAACCACTAGACCATTCAGGTATGACCTAAATCAAATCCCTTATGACTCTACAGTGGAAGTGAGAAATAGATTTAAGGGACTAGATCTGATAGACAGAGTGCCTTATGAACTATGGAGGGAGGTTCGTGACATTGTACAGAAGACAGGGATCAAGACCATCCCCAAGAAAAAGAAATGCAAAAAAGCAAAATGGCTGTCAGAGGAGGCCTTACAAATAGCTGTGAAAAGAAGAGAAGTAAAAAGCAAAGGAGAAAAGGAAAGATATACCCATTTGAATGCAGAGTTCCAAAGAATAGCAAGGAGAGATAAGAAAACCTTCCTCAGTGAACAGTGCAAAGAAATAGAGGGAAATAATAGAATGGAAAAGACTAGAGATCTCTTCAAGAAAATTAGAGATATCAAGGGAACATTTCATGCAAAGATGGGCTCAATAAAGGATAGAAATTGTATGGACCTAACAGAAGCAGAAGATATTGAGAAGAGGTGGCAAGAATACACAGAACTGTACAAAAAAGATCTTCATGACCCAGATAATCACAATGGTGTGATCACTCACCTAGAGCCAGGCATCCTGGAAAGTGAAGTCAAGTGGGCCATCACTACAAACAAAGTTAGTGGAGGTGATGGAATTCCAGTTGAGCTATTTCAAATCCTGAAAGACGATGCTGTGATAGTGTTGCACTCAATATGCTGGCAAATTTGGAAAACTCAGCAGTGGCCACAGGACTGGAAAAGGTCAGTTTTCATTCCAGTCCCAAAGAAAGGCAATGCCAAAGAATGCTCAAACTACTGCACAACTGCACTCATCTCACATGCTAGTAAAGTAATGCTCAAAGTTCTCCAAGCCAGGCTTCAACAACACGTGAACCATGAGCTTCCAGATGTTCAAACTGGTTTTAGAAAAGGCAGAAGAACCAAAGATCAAATTGCCAACATCCGCTGGATCATCAAAAAAAAGCAAGAGAGTTCCAGAAAAACATCTATTTCTGCTTTATTGACTATACATCATGAGAAACACTGGGCTGGAGGAAGCACAAGCTGGAATCAAGACTGCCGGGAGAAATATCAATAACCTCAGATATTCAGATGACACCACCCTTATGGCAGAAAGTGAAGAACTAAAGAGCCTCTTCATGAAAGTGAAAGAGGAGAGCGAAAGAGCTGGCTTAAAGCCAACATTCAGAAATGAGTCTTATGGGGCTATAATCAAAGTGGTGACAGAGCTGGTCCCTTCTAATGGCTCTGAAGTCTTTGCTCCTTCTGGCTGCTAGAGGATGCTGATATTGCTTAGCTGGTGGCTGAGTCACTCCAAAGTCTGCTTTAATGGTCACATGACTTTCTCCTCCTACTATTCTGGCTTCCTGCCTCCCTCTTAGGACTCTTGTGGCCCATTTGAGTAAGCCTGGATGATCTTCCCATCTCAAGATTCTTAACTTCCTCACAATCTGCAAAGTCCCTTTTGCCATATAAGGTAGCACTTGCAAGTTCTGAGAATTAAGATGTGGATATATTTGTGTGTGTGCTAAGTCACTTCAGCCATGTCTGACTCTTTGCAACCCTAAGGACTGTAGCCTGCCAGGCTTCTCTGTCCATGGGATTCTCCAGGCAAGAATACTGGAGTGGGTTGCCATGCCCTCCTCCAGGGGATCTTCCTGACCCAGGGATTGGCAGGCAGGTTCTTTACCACTAGTGCCACCTTGGGGACCCATTATTTGGTCTATTACAGCCACTCTCTGTACTGCTGCCCTTACAAATGATGATGGGATGAATTAATGATGGAACAAGTGGTACGGGACTGTGTGCCCCGAGTTTGAGTGCTTCCCAAGGCAGACAAGGACTTGGGTGCAGGTGGTTTACTTGGAAGCACTCCCAGGAAACCCCAGCAGGGCAATGAGGCAGGATTAAAAAGCTGATAGGGGTATAGAGATGAGCTGGTTGTCCCTGTGGGCAACTGGGCCCCTATCCTGTTAGGGACCCTCTTTGGAACTGTTTTGAACATATCTCAGAATCATCCCACTTAGGACATCTATATTAGTGTCCTAGGGCTTGGGTGACAAAGTACCACAAACTGGGTGGTTTACAACAGAAATTGATGGCCTCACAGTCCTGGGGGCTTCCCAGGTGGCACTAGGGGTGAAGAGCCTGCCTGCCAATGCAGTAGACATAAGAGATGCAGGTTCTATCCCTGGGTCAGGAAGATCCCCTGGAGAGGAAATGGCAACCCACTCCAGTATTCTTGCCTGGAGAGTGCCATGGACAGAGGAGCCTGGTGGGCTACAGTCCATGGGGTGACACAGTCGAATATGATGGAAGTGACTTAATGCACATGTACATTTCTGCAGGGTGCAAGTCTGAAAGCAAGGTGTCAGTGGGATCTCTTCCTTCTGGAGGCCTTGGGAAATCCATCCCAGGCCTCTCCTTCAAGTTTCTGGGGACTGTTGACATTTCTTGGTTTTCCTTGGCTTGTGGACACATCACTGTAATCTCTGCCTCCGTCTTCATGTCACCTTCCCCTCTATGTGTTTTCTCCCTGTCACTTTTCTAAGGGCACTTATCTTTGGATTTAGGATCCACTTCGATAATCCAGGATAATCTCATCTCAGGATCCTTAACTTGATTATGTCTACGAGACTCTTTTCCCAAAGGAAGTCACATTTACAGGCTCCCGGTGGGCCTATTTTGGGGGGCCACCCTACAGCCCACTACAGCTGTGAAGCTGCAGTATTTATCCACAGACTGTCTCTCCACACTGGCTGGGGTTGCCTACGGTGGTGTGAAACCCTGACACTGAGCCTTGTCCTCTACCAAGCAAGCTCCCGTGACTCCACAGAAAGTCCGAAGCAGGGAGGCAGAGAGGGAGGGGTAGGTAGTTGATGTGGGAAGCGGTCAGCAGGTTCAGGCACTGTCCACCACGGTGGCGGGTGCACCCAAAGGTGGCCCAGGGGACACGGCAGGACCATCCTACAGGGATGCATAGCATCTGCCTCGGAGAAACGGATGACAGACAGCCTTCCTGCACTGCTCTTGGTATTCCCCCTGCTCCCTCCCTCACCCAACTCCTTAGGAGTCTTGGCCTTGTTAGGCCTCTGGAATAGATGAATCAGCAGGAAAAACTCTTGTCTGCCCGAAAGCCAGAGAAAGATCGAGGCTCAGGGTGTTGTCCCTCCCACACAAGCAGGCCCGGGAGTTTGGCTTCACAGCAGCCCAGCCGATGACGGATGAGGCCGTACATCTTCCTAAGCAGGCCAAGCGGAAAGAGGGGCGGGGTGGGGGTGGGGGCGGGGGGAGAAGTAATTAGTTTGATGAATCTTCTTTTTAAGTCGTTCCCTACATGGAGCTCTCACGGCGTTATAGGCTCAGTGATGCATTCCCTAAGTTTTATGAATCCTTAAACATGGGCCATTTTTCAAAAGAGAGAAGTGAAAATAATCATCTGTCGGCACAAGCCTTAGGTGTCCCTGGTCTGGAACAAGGACACCCGATGGGGCCCCCAGGCCATAGAGGGCTTCGGAGAGTCAGTCTGAGGCTCAAGGCTTCTCACTGGTCCCTGGGCTGCCAGAAATGATGTGCGTTCAATATCCAGCTCCGTCCTCAACAAGCCTCTTCTACGCTGCTGCCCTGTGTTCCAATCTGGGGCTGGGAAAATAAGTCTGATCCAGTTACATCCTGCATAAACCCACAGCACAGTGTGGCCCCGGGGAAGACTAGGCCAGTAGACCCTCCTCACTAGCTAGGCTAGGTGGCGCCCCCTGCCTGTGATGGACAGATTGCAAAATTGGCCCCCAATTCTTCCCTACCCTTTGGTAGTACCCTCCCACACTGACCTTGAAGTCGGTATTGACGTGGTTTGGCAAGTCGCAAACAGTATGGTCAGCCAAGGTTTAAAAAAGCACTTGCATGGCCGTGCTCGTCCCACTGGCTGCTCTTGGAATCTTTGGCTACCATGTCATGGAGCCCAAGCCAGCCCTGCAGAGGACCAGAGCCGTGGTCCAGTTAGCCCTTTGCTCCAGCTTACAGCCAGACCCCCAGAAGCAGAACTTCCTCACTGACCACAGTCTGTGGGCCAGGAATGGGCCACAGTCAATAAAGCAAACACCATTGGGCAGATCCCCACTGAGGCAGCGGGGGTGCAATCCTATCAGGGACCACTGGGGGACTCTGGGGACCTCACATCTCAGCTTTTGGTGGTCCCCATGAGGAATCTGGCTTCCCTGGTGGCTCAGTGGTAAGGAATCTGCCTGCCAATGAAGGAGACACAGGTTCCATCCCTGGGTTGGGAAGATCCCCTGGAGAAGGAAATGGCAACCCACTCCAGTATTCTTTTTTTTTTTCCCACTCCAGTATTCTTGCCTGAAAAATCCCATGGACAGAGAAGCCTGGTGGACTATAGTCCATGGAGCCACGAAGAGTTGGACATGAGTTAGTAAGTAAACAACAACAACAGCAGCAAATGAGGAGTGCCCATCTGAGCTTCCAGCGGGGCCACTTGTGGTTTATTATTAGGCTGATTCCAGCGTGGAACAAGTTCCAACCTTGATCTTAATGCTCCTCCAGAAAAATGAAGTTCTCTTTCCATTCCCTTTGGGGGTTTTTTGACGATGGGAGTAATGAGCGGAACTGAGAAAGCTTTGATCTTGTTTCTAACTAGAGGTTAGTCCCCAGATTGTAAGCTCATTTTAATGGGTGGAAGGCGGGGGGTGGGCAGGGGGGCTTCTCTGGGGGTTGAGTTCAATGCAAACAAATAGAACACATCCCTTTCCCTAGGAGGTAGCTGGTTACTGGGCCACTGCCCAGGCTGGGTGGCTTCACCTCCTGCCAGGCTGATGGACATACCTTCCCCACTGAGGAAGCCCAATCTGGCATGTTCTAGACTCCATCTCTACTTCACCCGCTGCCAGACTGAAAAACACAGGGGGTGCCCACAGCAGCCATTCAAGGAGACGAAACCAAAAACCGTCAGGTCTAGTAAAAATGGCTCCTTTCCTGATCACTTAAGATGAGACCAGCGTCCATGGTTCTAAAAGCAGTAACTTCTTTGTTCCCTCCTGTTCTCTCAATGACCACAATCTCTCTCCCTTTGATCAGCGGTGTCCGCTGACCTGCCATTGGATAAGGTGGGGGGGGAATTCTTGGCACCGTTTGCCTGTGCTGAAGCCACATCCCCCGTCCAGTACCAAGGACAGGTAGTGACTGTGGCCTGGTCCAGTGGGCAGACACGTTAGCCTCTGAGTGTACACTGAGGAAGTGCAGGGCTAACTGGCAAGCACCAGTCTGGAGCCCAGAGCACAGGTCCTCCCAGCAGAGACCTGGCCCTGAGCCTTGTTCTTACCTTTCCCTCAAATGGGGGCCTGCCACAGCAGCTGGGCCTCCCGATCATGCTCGAGGGGAGAGGCCCTCACTTCGGACACCTCTGGAGCTGTGAGTCTGTGGGGGATATGGCAGAGGCCAGCACCAGGCCTATTTCCTGACTAGTCCTTGGGGAATGGGAGGGTGCGAGTTGTGGATAGGAGGGAGGGTACAGACCTTCACACCGACGGAGTCCTGTTGAAGAGGCCATGTCCCTAGGGCTGCCCTTTAACACCTTTCTTGCCTGATGAGATCACAGCAAGTAGCAGAAAAAGTATGTGTGGGTGAATGAATGGGTGTGCGTGTGAGTGTGTGCCTTTGTATATATGTGTGAGAACATAAGTATTTGTGAATGCACATAATTTGTGTGTGTGTGTGTTGTGTGCACATGCATGTCTGTGTGTGCACATGTCTGTATTTGTGTATGCATGTGTTTGCCCATCTAGGCTGCGACATTTCTGGGACCAAGGCAAAACCAATTTGGGGGTCACAGAACTCTCTAGGCCTAGAAACTAGAGGTGAAACCTGGAGTTCTTGAGAGTCACTTAGTAATGGTATTTCCCCCTCGAATCACAGGCAGGGGTTGTGGCTCCCTGACAATGACGCCGCCTTTGCCCTTTCCACTCTCATCTTTGCCCTGTCGCTACTGGTCAGGGGTGGCGGAGCCCAAGTGCCAGCATCTCCATTGCCATTAATATCCCATCTCCACCCTACCCTCCAAGCAGCCAGATGATGTGGCAGTCAAACTGTCATATCCGAGGGTCACCTGTTCCTGCCTGCACAATGACTAATGAACAGATCATTTACTGACAACTTAGCATGTGCCAGGCTCTGTGACTCTTGGCCTGTGGCCACATGCCCTCCCCATGTTCCCTTGTGGCCCCTTCCAAATACCCTCTGTGCACTCACATCCTCATCCCAGGGGCTACCTTCAGGGGACCCTAACAGAGCAATGAGTTGGAGCAAAGAATCCAGGCCCCGGGGTGGGGGGGGCAGTCTCAGCACCTTCTGGGTTCCCTTTAGAAGGCAGCTCTCCCCTCCCACCCCACCAAAGAGCACATCATCTCTGCTCCCTGTGGACCTCAGCCCTGCCTGGGGCTGAGCAGGTCAGATCAATGCTGGGGCAAGTGTCAGCAAGACAATTGTGATAGATCTCAAGCCCCATCTGCCAATATTGCCTTCTCCGTAATAAAGAACATTTTGAACTCCACCTTTTGGACTTCTATGTCTATTTCTCAATTGGCCGGGAGGAGAAGAAAGGAGTATCATTAATTGATCCTCCAGAAACCCCAACATTTATCACTGTATTCCCAGAACCCAAAAGTGCCAGGAACCTAACAGGGGCTCATTAATATTTGTGGGATGGAAAAAAAGTGACATAGCAAGATTCACACCCAGGTCTTCTGCCTTCCTCCAAGGCCACGCTGCTTTTCCATGATCCTGTCCGAGAGGGGAAGGCTGGAGAGAGAAAGAGGGGGCCGGGGGATAGCAGCAGAATGGCTTTGACGCCTGGCTCTCCCAAGACAATGTTCTGTGGGCCACAGCCCAGGGGCGAGGTTGGCAGCTGCCAGGGGCGAGAGCCGGGGCTGGGCTGGAGAGGTGCAAATATCTGCGCGTTATCCTGCCAGCCACGTCTGATCACAACCCTGTGTGTTTTGACCGAGAAGCTCTACCTGCTTCTTGGGATTGATGTGAAGATTAATGCCTGTTTAGCAAATTACAGCTTCCCCAGCACCTCCTGCTCCTGGGAGAGAAGGCGCCTTGGAAACGGAAAATAAAAACAAACCTCAGCGCTCCGTGTCAAGGCTTGGCCACAGCAATGACATCTGGGCCCAACTCGACAGAGCGTGGAGGCTTAGCAAAGCGAGGTGAAGCCCGGGGCGCACCAGCAGGAAGGTGGAGGCTGCGCCAGGTCCACCCTCGGGCTCTGGGGCGCAGGGTCTGAGGGGGTGCGCGGGATGGGGCAGGGCCTTTCTGGAAAGACAGTCAAGGGCGGCTTGTGGCCAGGGTCTGCGCCCTCTCTGGGCCAGAAGAGAAAGAGGGATGGTGGGGGGAAGGGAGTCCTGCCCCCACACTGGAGGGGTGGCTCTGCCTGCCCTGCCGCTCTCTGAGGCTGTCTCTGTTGTCTCCAAGGCAGGAAGGCTGATCCCTGTCTTCTGAGGAACTCAGAGGGAGAAACTGGGGATTACCGCGACTTTCGCTCCATTTGAGGAGAGAGATGGATTGTCGAGATTGCGGCAAGTGAACCCTCAGCCGATCGTGTGTGAATAAACGGCCCACCGGGAAGGCCAGGGACAGGTCTGAAGGGAAACAGCCTATAGCAGGCACAGGTGTGGCCCCGATGGCCCTGCACTCCCAGTGCCCGCACATCAGCGGGGTCCTCTGTGCGCTCGGGTGACCTCCATTGGACAGGAAGGCCTGCTCCTGGCCCCACGCAGGCCAAGCTCCCAGCAGGCGCCTACAGGAGTCAGAAGATAATTAGTCAGCTTTCGGCCCCGAGGTAGGGGACTCGGAGACAGGCGTGTTGAACGCCATGGCCTGTGGCAATTATTCCCTTGATAACACAACCTTCCCTTTCCCCAGCTGGCCTCCCCTACACCACTGAGTTTTCCCCCCAACAAACCAGTTAAGCTCAAATCTCGCTCTGAGTCTGCTTCTGAGGGAGCCCAAACTAGGTCAGAATAGAAAGAAGGGATTTGAGGAAGCAAGAGTCTGGAAAACACCACAGGGCCATAAACAAATCAAGTGGTTGCCACTTAGGAGAAAAAAGATATTATGTCCATGCCCATCAAAATCTCTCTTTTTTTTTAATTCCATCTTCTCCCCCTTTATGCACAGTCTCTATTTTTCCAGAACGGCAACAAGGTACTAACAGAACTTGTCCATCTGTGAGTGAAAAGATTTCCTGGTGACAGGAGTCCAGCTGTGACCAGCCCGGAGTGACTCTGGCTGCCACATGCTGCTGACTGCCCTGGGCTGGGCCACACACAAGGTGGGCACCACACAGGGTGGCCACCCAGCAGGCTGGAGACACGGAGCCTTATCTATGGATCAGGCTTCTCCTCGCTCCTTCCACCCTCTTCTAGACTTACGTCAGGTCTTGAACCCAGGCCTTTCTGGCTTCTGAATCCACACCTATGCTTTTCCTCACCAAACCTCACACTGCTCCTCTAGGAGTCTGAAGGGCCAGACACCAGGTCCCATCATGGACACCAGGGGAGCAGCAGGTTGCCTTGTACCTTGGAAAGTCAATGTCCCTATCTGTAGAGAACTCCCCAAATTCTTCTGCTCCAGGAGATAATGGCCCACTGTGGGCTGGAAGGCCCCAAATGTGGGCTCGGCATTATCTCCAGGGAATTGAGGTAGTTGGTTTCTGAGGGATTCAGGCTGTCCTGTGGGCGAATCCAGCCCCACCCCCACCAGCCCTGACTCTGTGAGGCCAACTGGCTGTTCTATTAGCTTCTTCTGCAGAAGAAACTACCACAGTCCTGAGCGGCTAAAAACAACTGATTCTTCTATTTTACAATTTCATAGGTCAGGAAGTTGGGAGGGGCTTGATGGCACAACTCTTCTGCTTCTGGAGGCTTTCCTCACCTATCTAGAACCTCAGCAGGGCTGCTTGGCAGGTTGGTCTCAGAGTGAGCTTTCCAGCATGAGGTCTCAGAGTAGTCACGCTTCTTAGCTGAGGACCCAAGACTCCCAAAGTGAATGTTCCAGAGAATCAGGAGGAAGCTTCATGACCTTGTATGACCGAACGCCTCAGAGGTTACAAAGGGTGCTTCAGCAGTCACAGCCCACCCAGGTTCAAGGGGAGAGGCCATAAACCCCACCTCCCATTGGAAGGAGCGTCAAAGACTTTAAGGCCATGTTTTAAAAGTGTTATAAGAACCCAGCTATCCAAGTTTGCCCCCGGCACTCCAAGCCACAGCCCTTCTTCCACACACCTTCTCCCCTGACCCCAGCCGCTCTCCCACCAGCAAGATAGCCAATGTTCACCTTCTCTCTCAGGAAACACTCTTTCATCTTAAGTGTCAGGGTCTTCACGAGTTACTCCCCAGAGGGGCATTTTTACGTGAAAATTGTGGCCTCAGAATGGTGTGGCGTACCCAAAGGAATGCATTGCTAATGGTGGAATTTCAGGCATTTACCACAGGACAGTAGGGGATATATTTTTCAGCCAAGGGACTTTCCTGCTGCAGACAGCTGGCCGCTCAATCTGCCCTCAGCCCATAAACACCAAACTGTGGCCATGGGGGGCCCTCAAAGCAGCCTGGACAACAGCTTTCGCACAGCGGTTCCCCAGCCTGAGAATCAATACTTAGCCTGTAGAAGGGGAAGAGGTGAGGTTTCTGGACCACGCTGGTGGCCAGCTCAGAGCTACCCAGGTGCAGTGCTGCATGGTGTAAGGGGCGAGAATGGAGGTGGTGGTGTGCTCAGAATTCAAGTTTGTGGGACAGGTAAAAAATTTATGTACCACTGGCTCCCTCAGAGCATCCCACTTCATTTTCCTCATTATTTTGTTTCTCAGCACTAACCTGTACATTAGCAACAAAGACCATGTCAAAAAGAAAAGGAATAATGACCTGATGCCAGGTGGCGCTAGTGGTAAAGAACCTGCCTGCCTATGCAGGAGACATAGAGACTTGGGTTTGATCTCTGGGTCAGGAAGATCCTCTGGAGGAGGGCATGGCAACCCACTCCAGTATTCTTGCCTAGAGAATCCCGTGGACAGAGAAGCCTGGCGGGCTACAGTCCACAGGGTTGCAAAGAGTTGGACATGACTGAAGCACCTTAGCACACATGCACAATTAACGCTAATTTTGGGGGGTGGAGCAGAGAGGACCCCACACTCCCTCTCCCTCCCTCCCTCCCTCTGTATCTCTCTCTCTCTTTCCACATCACATCAGGACTTATTTATCTTATTAGTTTTCTTGCCTTGGTTTGGCCTGATGTCAGGATGAAGTGGGTATGGCTGGTACATTTCAATTTTTTCAGAAAACTCTCACATATTTCCACACAGGTTCCTTTTAACATATCCCATCCCCACCCCTCCTTTCAAAACAAAGCTCGGAGTGCTTAGTTTCATGGGGGAGAGACATCTGGGCGGTTCTGAGAGGAGGCAGCAAAGATATGATGAGTCACTTTAAGTGAGCACTTACTACATGTGGACACTGTTCTAAGTATGTAAGTTCTAAATGCTTTCCATGTATTGACTCCACTGAACTGTCACGACAGCCTGGGAGGCAGAACAATCCCTACTTGATTCTCAGGCCTGGTGAGGTTAAGCAAACAGCCCGGAGACACACAGTGGGGAGACGGCAGAGGGGAGAGTTGAACCCAGGTAGTCTGTGGGTAGTGTCTGTTGATCCACTAGGCCACATACTGATTCTGGTCCTCTGCCTTTGGCCTGTACTCCTGGGATGATTCCAAGCAACTTTAGGTCAAGGCTGATTTCAAATAGATGAGAGGGCCTGGTGCTGAGGTGAGAAGGAAGTAACTCAGAAGGCTGGCCTGAGGGGTACGGCCAAGGGTGACTCAGCTTTGGGAGCATGAGGGGCTCTGGGCTGCTTGGAAAACAAAATCAAAGATCCCTGTTGCCAAATAGAGGAGAGGTGTTTGTCTGGATGGTGAAAACAGCGAGCTCTGCTTGACCCTGGAGCCATAAGGCACGCTCCCTGGGCCTCATCTTCTAGACCAAATTCTTCTAGGAACATTCCTCCCAAGCCACACAGAGGCTGCCTGTGTCATTAACCCTGGAAGGGCCAGACCCCTGATACATGCTCTGTGGTTCAGCAAAGCAGACAGCTTCTGCCTGGACTTCATTTTGCGAACGGTGCCAGTGTTTGGTTGAGAGTTATTTCCAGGTCTTGGTGTAAAGGACATTGCTAGGAGCCAGGAAATCCAGGGTCTGGTCCCCCCTTTGCTGTAACTTGCCATGGGATCTTGGGCATCTCACCTCTCACTTAATCTGAGTTTCTGTTTCTTCATCTAGAAACTTGCATTATTTGACTTCCACGTTCCCACCAGCCCTGAAATCTTACGATTCTTACATGAATCACCAAGGTGAGTCACCAAAACCTCTCAAACCCCAGGATCAACTTAAGCTTGGAGAGGGTAAGAGAGCAGAGAGGGAAGATGCTGATGTAAGCTAAGCAGTCTGGAAGCAGGACAAGTGGATGAAGTTGTAGGAATCTCAGTCTGAAGGCGCATCAAACCTTGCCCCCTCACCCATGCCTCTCTGCCTTATGAGATTAGGAGTCAAAAATCCCTTTAATGGGGGCACATCACCCATTAAGGAATGATTTCCATCCAGAAAGAGGTAAATGCAAATCCTCCAGACAGAGAATTACTTCACAGTTAACTTTACACTAAAGTGTAAATGACTGCCACAAAATATATTTTTAAGAGTAGGTCTTGACAGTTGGGAGCCTGGGTCTAAGAGCTTGAAGACAGAGAGGAGAAAGAGCAACTGAAAGAGGAGAGGCTATAAGAGTCCAGCAGCACACTTAGTCTACAGCCCAAACCTGCTTTTTACACTCCTATCCCCCATTTCCTCGCTCTGATGCAGGGGCCATGTTGGGGAGATTTCTGGTTTCAAGAACCACAGAGGAGAGTCCAATCAAGCTGAGATATTGGGAGGCACCTGGAGAGGCTGTGTCTGCCAAGCCTGCCTTGTGTCCAGGTAACCAGCCAGAAAGACGACCTTGTTTCCTCAAGGGCTGGGGAGGGAGACACAGTGCCCAGCTGGCTTGGAGCCCAAGGCAGAGGGGCGCGGGGAGGGAAGCCAGGATGTGCTGAGCTGGCAGGCTGGGCACTGCCCGTGCACGGCCCTGCATACATTTTGTGCCTTCTATGTCCTCACCTTGTAGGAAAGTAGTAGCTTGTGCTTTAACCAGCTGTCCCTGTGTGTGATGTTTCACTTGATTTACTAAAGGGGAAAAACATTTGTTTCTCAACGCAGACATCCAAGAGAGCCCTGCGTGATGAATGACAGAGGAATCAGCACAGAGGCTGCCGGAGTCCCGGCCCTGTTGGCGACCAGCATGCTCTAAGCCTCAAAGAGGGAGGGAAGCAGGGACCGGAGCCCAGGCACCCCTGAGCGGAGACAGAGCCAGGGGAGGAGGAGGTTGGAATCAGCTGTGTCTATTCCCAAAGTCCAGACTCATGCAGACTCAGGCAGGGGACATGGGGCAGCATCAGGTCTGAGAAATCCTTAGTGGAACATCAGCCGTGGTGGACTTAATAGGCAGGAATATAATTTATGCTGTTGTGAGGCTTGGTGTGAAGATACACATCCAGCACTTAGGACACACAGTGAGCACTCAAAAACTAATACTGCTGCCAATAACTATCCTCTCCAGCAGGAGTGAACTTCTGGGGGGAAGGAGAGCTGTGGGTGGCCCAGTTGTCCCCCTCCCACCTTCCTCAGCCCCCGCCCCACCCCTCAGCCTCAGTTCTTTGCCTCTTGTTCCTCTAAACCCACTTGGAAAGGCTGGCTTTGCTGCATCGCCTGGCTGAGCCCCAGAATCACAGCACTCACCTAGATCTGGGCTCAAGGTAGGAGGGACAGAGCTGGCTTGAGCCACCAGCATCAGGTCAGGAGCTTCCTGAGGACCCGGGCAGGGAGGGACTCCTCTCAGTCAAGCCAGGGGCTAGAAGAGCCTCAGGTGAAAAATGCATGCCTAATAACCAGCAATATAGGCGCCACAGGGAAAGTATGAAGAAGCACTGCGCTGATGTCCCCTGTACCAGCGGAGAATTCCACGGTTTTTATTTTGATCCCCAACACAAAGGCCATGAGGGGCTGTCGCGCTCTGGCTTAGGAGCTCCACGGACGAAGCAGATCCTGCGAGTTTCCATGGAATGGAATTCGCTCCTCCTGGTTTACATGGTTATGCTCGCAGAACGAAAGGATTCTTCCAGAGCAATGTCATTTTAACAGCGCAGTGGTAAGAAGCAGCAAGAGACCAACTCCAGCCTCCCATTTATGAAAACAATAGCTCAAGTTTATGGTATTAACAGTTACCACAGGCACTTCACTTCTCCCGATGCCCCCTCTCCACAAACATATAAATATACACATATATATGAACATACACAAATATGCATATATAGTAGACACACACATATATACATACACGCATAAATACACACACACATCCAAACACCAAGCACAAACACAAACTCACAGAAATGCATACACAAACACACACACACACACACACACAGAAGCACAGATACACCCACATACACACATCTTGCTGAAAGGTAGAGTTCCAGTTTGGAAGAATAAAGCAGGCAAATACAACCTGCTCTTTAGGAAGTGACTGTGGATGGAGCCTCTTACTGGCATTGGGATATGTGTGTGTGTGTTCAGTCATGTCTGACTCTTTGTGACCCTATGAACTATAGCCCGCCAGGCTCCTCTGTCCATGGGGATCCTCCAGGCAAGAATCCTAGAGGTCAAGTCACGCTTCCTCTGGATGCTCTAGGGAAGAATCCTTTGCCTCTTCCAGCTTCTGGTGGCTGTCCGGATTCTTTGTAGCTGCATCACTCTCATCTCTGCCTGTATCTTCACGTGGCCTTCTCCTCTCTGTGTTTTCTCCTCCTCTGTCTGTTATAAGGACATCTATCACTGTATTTAGGGCCCACCTCAGTAATCCAGGACGATCTCATCTCATCTCTTTAACTTAATTACTTCTATAAAGCCTCTTTTGCCAAACCAGGTCCCACATACAGATTCCAGGCATACCTTTTGGGAAGCCACCATCCAATTCATTACAGAAGGGCTCTTGTGATAACTCTAGGCTGGGTCTCCAGAACTCCAAAAATGACTCCCAGAAGCCTGCAACTGTGACCTGCTGGTGGGGGAGGGCCAACATCTTTGCCACAGGAGCCCCCAATGGAACAGTTGTCTTTAAAAATCCATTGCTGGAGCTCGGAGCTTGGAATCAAGAAACTGTCACTGCTGCTACAGCAACGGCCTCAGGACACTGGTATGCTGCTGTGGAAAATTCTGTGTCTTCTCGAGCCCATCAGTAGTGACTCAGTTACCTACACACAGTAGGTGGTTATGGTGGGCTCCTGTTTGTTGTCCATCTAGTATTTGCTCTTTTTAATTTCCAGGAAAACCTTCTGATTTTCACTTGCAGAGCCACTGTGTACCAGCTATCAATGGCTGTGTAACAAAACTCTTCCCAAACTTCAAGACTTCAAGCAACAAAAGCATTATTTCCCATAATTCTGTGAGTATGCTCAACTGGGTGATTCCTCTGATCCTTGTGGTGGCTGAAAGCCCAGCTGGTCTTGTTACCGAGTCCAAGCTTGCTCTGCTCGGTGCATGAGAGGCCAGTGAGTCCAAGAGACAAGATGTTGAGGCAAGGAATATGATTTTATTCGGAAAGCCAGCTGACCAAGAAGATAGCAGACTAACATCTCAAAGTAACCATCTTGTTGGGGTCTGGATGCCAGGTTCTTTTATGGATTGGAGATGGGGGAGGTGAGGAAACAAAGTAAAAAAAGACCATTTAATTCTTGCAAATATCTCCTAGAATGGCAGTTCTCAGGCAGGGGGGAAGTGTTAGTTTCATCTTCCTTACAGTCATTCGCAGGTGGGCACTGGAGTTTAAGGGTCAGGCAGAGGGGGGCAGGATTCTCTGACACAGGCCATTATGTATGATTATAAAAGTCAAAGAAACGGATCTAGCATCGATGAGTCAAAATGGACTCTTCCCTGTTACAATCTGGAATGTCTCAGATGGCTCCAACCACACAGCCGGCAGGTTATGCTGGGTACTGGCAGGGAGTCCAGCTAAGGATACTGGCCAGGGCTCCAAGATTCTCCCTGATGTGGGCCTCTCCACACGGCTGCTTGAGCTTCCTTAGAGCATTCTGTGAGGGCACGTTCCATGCACGCAAAAGCAGTATCCACAGATTTCTTAAGGGCCAGCCTTGAAATTTATCATATTTTTTGTGGTTAAAACAAGGTTTAAGGCTGGCCCTAGATTCAAGGGGAAGGGAAATGGACTCTACCTCTCAATGGGAGGAGTGGAAAAGAAGTTGTAGGCAGCTTTCATCTGCCATTCACCCCTAACTGCTCCCAAACCACGGGGTTCCAGTGGAGCTGACACCCCTGGCCTGGAGTGGCTCTCGACTCATGCCAAGCTTTTGGAACATCTTTTCCTCAGCAACAGTGACTGGACCAGGAATGGTCGTCTGATGCCAGTCAGGTCAGAATGGCAATCAGACTCACTCGGGGGACGTTCACTAGAGCTCTCGGGAAAATAGCCTCTTTACTTTCCAGGCCAAACTTGAACCAGAGTAAACATGAGGAGACGCTGCCGCCTTCTTACCATCAGTAAGGAGCCTAAGAATGAAGCCAGGGCGACAGAGAGGGAGAAGCTGAGTCTCGATGACACAAATTCCTGAATACAGCAAAGTCTCGTCTGACTTGGACTGCTGGTGGGTATCCCCAGGCTGATCCTGCTACCCTGGAAATGTGCCAGGGAAATCGGTTGAGGCTCTACCTGTCCTTCCTCATCACCCACTGCCAGGTGGCATGAGAGAATAAAAGCAAACCTCAGGTGGAGTTTGACCAGGTGGATGGATGATCATTAGGAAGCAGGTATAAGGACAGCACTGTGACCTGTTCCTGCAGGCTTGGTAACGTCCTACTCGTCCGCAGGTACTCCGATAGGCACTCTGGATGCAGGGTTCCTTCTGACAGGATTACTGTCTTGGCAGGGCCAGCCAAATTTATGGGGGGCTCAGGTACCACAGTCCTCTGAAGATGGGGAGATGGCAGGGGGCCAAATGGAACTCCAGATCAGAGCATGGCACTGAGGGTGCCAGGACTCCGTAATCTTTTTCTTTTTAATTGTTGAACTATAGTTGATTCACACATAGTTGATTCACAACTATGTTGTGTTAGTTTCAGATGTCCAGTAACGTGACTCAGTTATACATATACATGTATTCATTCTTTTTCAGATTCTTTTCCATTATAGTTTATTTCAAGATACTGAATATAGTTTACCATGTTACAGAGGACCTTGTTCTTAAATCATATATCTTAATATTTCTAAGATACCTCTGCTAATTAAAAGAGCTTCTGATGTAGATTTTTTATTCTTTTTTCTTTTTGGTGTAGATTTGATCTGGTAGCCACTTCTGGAGTCTAGGTTCCTGATTAGTTTGTTTCAAATGCTAATTAACTGTGCCTAGGGTAGGCATTGGGAAAGGAAATGGCAACCCACTCCAGTATGCTTGCCTGAGAAATCCCATGGACAGAGGAGCCTGGTTGGCTACAGACCATGGAGTTGCAGAGTCAGACATGACAGTGACTAAACAAAAAACAACAACAGAAGAGCTATACTTACACACACATACACACATCACTCTGTACACATAGAGATGTTTTACACTGACTTGTCATACAGATAATATAACACTATTCTAAAGGGATGAGATGCCACATACGACGTTTTTATAAGAAGCTCACCCTTTCCTTGATTTCACCAAGAGGGAAAGCAGATGACTAACAATGAAATCTTTAAGCCCATCAGGGGCAGCTCTGTGATGTGAGGGACTTAGGGAATCTCATTCTGGGGTCCTTGAAAGACTACAGGGAGGCCCCAGAATATCTAGGGATCATCGGAATCATAAGGAAAAGTATTTGTGTCAATGCTGTGTGCATTCAGGGTGCGGAGGTAGGGAGAGGGTGGCAGCTTCTGTCAGATTCTAAAGAGAGTCTTGAGCTCCTGGAAGTGTTAAGAGTCTCTGAACTTGGCACAGCTGGGCAGAGCAGGCGTAAAGAGACGGCCTGGGCGAGCTTTAGCAATTTCCCAGTGGAGTCAGATCTACCAGTCTAGGACTTGTGCTCTGCAAGGGAGATTTCAAAATAATGATGCAGGGTCAGAGAGTGGGTTAAACATTGAGCATTTGAGAAGTAAAAATGTTTAAAATTTTTTTATTTGTAATTTTTCAAAGTTTTCAACTGCAGAAAAAAACATGGCATATAAAATGGACCAAGCAGTTCTTAAGAGGACAGTGTTAAATAGATTCCCTGAACTAGTTGCCTTTTTGTGACTTAGCATAACATCCTCGGGGTTCATCCACTTGGTAGCACGTGTCAGAATTTCCTTCCTTTCTAAGGCTAAATGATATTCCAATGTGTGGACAGGCCACATTTTGTTTTATCCATTCATCCTTTGATGGACACTTGGGTTGCATCCACCTCTTGGCTACTATGAATAATGCTGCTATGAACATGGATGTGAAAAATCTCCCTTCTCTGCTTTCAAAACTTTTGCATAAATACCCAGAAGTGGAATTGCTGGATCATCTGGTGGTTCTATTTTTAATTTTTGAGAAACCATCATACTGTTTTCTAGAGTAGTAGCGACTAACACTTTCACTTCACTTTTAGGAGCCATAGTGTTTTTAGCTGAATCTAGGGTCACTCAGAGAGCAAGGCACAGAAATTCTGGTCTCCTTTAAAATGGTTTTTTGTTTTGGTATGTGAAGGCACTACGGGTCATGGTTAGGAGCAGGCCAGACAGAGCTGGGTCCGAATCTCAGTTCCATGACCAACTGGCTTTTTGACAGTCTCTTTAGGTCATTATCTACTCAGCTATGAAAAGTGTAATAGTGGTACTTGGTTCATGAGGCATCATAAGGATTAATTAAGATCACATACAGGTTACTAAGGATGAAAATTCAGGGTGGCTGGTGCTTTTGTTCAGAAAAACACAGCAACACTTTAATGAAGAAAAATCAGAGCAGGGCAGCATCCGGAATGGAGAAGTTGGAATACAGGGAGAATAAATTGCTCTGGAACCGGAATATTGAGAAATTGGAGTTTTCCACAGGCAGGCTGGGACTCCTCCAAGCTGAGACAAGAGAGTTGGAAGGAGAAAGATCTCAAGAGGGAGAGGAAGGAAACTGCAAAATGGCAGACCTCCGAGCCTTCGGTGAGAGAGGCCAGAGATGAATATCTAACAGTGCAATCAGCCAGGAAATTGTGGGATGTTTAATTTGAAGTTGCTTCTGAGCATGAGCTATCTTGGTGATGGACAGGGAAGCCTGGCGTGCTGCAGTCCACAGGGTCGCAAAGAGTTGGACACGACTGAACGACTGAACTGAACTCTGAGCATGAGCCCCTAGAGAACTCTTTCTTGTTTTGCTATGGAACTCTCGGTCTCACAGATGTGAGACCTATAGGTATTCAAAGCCAGGCATTTTGGGGACTCATCCCTTAAGGAGAAGCTCCAGGCTTATGAGTTCCCTCCTGATGGTGGGTTGCCATGCCAGGGTGGGGTTTATGGTGACAATGCGTCTCAGCCTTTCCTTCCCCTTCTGTTTTTGCCTCACTGCACAGCTTATGAGATCTTAGTCCCCCAACCAAGGATTGAACCCAGGGCCCCAGCAGTGGAAGTACCAAGTCATAACCACTGGACCACCAGGGAATTCCCGTCCTTCCCTCTTTGATGTGGCTCTTGCCTGGTTTGCTGATGTAAATGAGCTGCTCAGCTAGATTTCTGCGGAAATGGTTCCATATGGAGCTGTAGATTTGGTGTGTCTGAGGGAGGAGGGATGTTCAGGATCGTCCTATGGCGCCATGTTGGACCCCATCCTGAGGTAACTTCTCGTCCTTCACTGCCCTGTGACTGCCCACCAGCAGTCCCGAATCTTCAGTAGATGGCTTCTACATTCCATAGGCTGGGGGACGTGCCCCCATTTTCATTTCACAAATGCTTATATTCACTGTTGACTGTGTGTCAGGCACTGTTAGAATCACTTCCCGAATGCTGACCCTCACATCAACCAGAGGAGGAATCAGGCACAGGGCAGGGAAGTAACTCGTCCAAGGCCTCAGGGCTGGTCATGGGTAATGCAGGGATTCTAGGCTAGGAGGTACAGCCCCAGAGTCCCTGCCCCCAGCTACTCTGCTGTGCTTGCATGAAGGATGGGCAGCTGGAGCTGAGGGAAGGAGGTGATTTGCATGCACACCTGAGACTCCTCAGACGCATCCTTCAAGAACAGGGGCCTCCCCTGGATATGAAGGAAGAGAACTCGGGGCTGTCTGATGACACGGGCCTGGCATCAGTCCATGCTCAGTAAAGAAGATCACCGCTCAGCATCACCAGCCCTCCCACCCGCTTCTGACCACGTCCCTCCTGTGAACTGCCCGCCTTTGGCAACGAGGTCAGAATTCAACTTCCCACTTCTGCTGGGGTGCCCGGGAGGCCGGCTCCCTTTGCCGCACCTCTCCCCAGACCCTAGGGCTCACAGCTCCTGGAATGGAATGGTCCCCATACAGCAGAGAGCGCATCCTCAGAGGCCAGGTGACTCCTGGGTCCTCCTGGAGGGCAGGGAGGACAGACCTTTCCCTAGGTCACCCCTTTGTAAGTGTGGTTGCTGAGCTGACTGATGCTGCCTGGCTTTTCCTTGCTTGACGCCCATGGGCAGCCTTGGGGTGGGAGCCGGGTGGGGAATGGCAGTCAGAAGCTCTCACCAGGGCTCAGATCCTAAACTGGTGCTTTCATGCACGCATGCATGTGTGTTAATTTGTGTGTGTGAGGGGTGGCATCCCTGCCCCTGCTCCCCACCTCCAATGACAAAGGAAAACAAAGAAGATGAACAGGAAAAACCAGAGAAAGAGGGAAAAGGAAAACAACTTCTCACCTTCCTCTCTATCCTTGCAGCCACTGCTGCTTCCAGCCTTGGTTGTCTAGACTCTCTGATGGTTTGAACCCCCAAGGAACGTCTGGGGCCCCTTTCTCTGCATCTTAAGGTGAGATCAAGTAGGCAGCCAGCAAGCAGAAAATAGCTCTAGAGGAGAACAAAGAACTATGTTGATGCTTTTAAAATTTGTTTTCTGCACAGGCTGATGATCAGGTAAACACTGTAAGTGTTCACAAGTGGGCAGAGCGACCAAATTATAGAAAACACTCCCTGTGTGTGCTGTGGACCCATTCCCAGCCTCCTCCTCGATTCCTCCTACCTTCAAAATTAATTTCATCAGCCGGAAGGAAGAGCCTGAAGATCTCAGGAGTGCGTGCTCTCAAAACAAGTTGTTTTTCATCTGAAAATCGGGAGAATTTGGCTCGAGAAAACAACTCTCTATGGCACGAACGTGGCAGCAGGGTGTGGGCATGTGAAACAGGATGGTAGGGTTCTTCCTGAAGATCCTGACTCCAGGGGAAGGCCCTTCTGCTGCAGTAGCCTCACCACCCGGCACACAGGAGCCCCCCACAAATGCACTGGGACGCCCAGGGAGAATCGCCAGGTGGGCAGGCCCTCTTCAGGCACACTAGGTCCTCACTGCAGACAGTACCCCCAGGTTTGATCCACTCTACTCCTGTCACCTCCAGTCTTGAGCACCAGAGCCACCCTTGGGTCCTGATCTAAAGTGTTCCCTTAGAGCTTTTGACCTAGCTATTGAACTAGAAAGTAATCCTTCAGATCGATTTTTCCTATTTGCAGAACGATACGGGCACAATGCTGCTCACTGCTGCATTGTTCCTAACAGCCCAAAGCTGGGAACAACCTAATTATCCGTTGGAACAGGACTGGCTAAATGAAATATGATGCGCCCAGACTGTCGAATAATAAACAATCCCTCAGTATGTGCTGGTAGGAGAAGTTCTGGGAGCCATACTACTGACTGCAGAAAGTGCCATGCAGACCAATGTGTGATCATATCATCTCAGTCTGAATTGGATTTCCCCCAAGGCAGACCTTGAGACAAGAATCTGGGTGCATGGCATTATTTGGGAGGTGATCCAAGAAGCACAGTGGGGAAGTGAGACGGGGGCAGGGGGATGCCAATAAAGGCTGTGTCAATGAGTGGGTCCCTACTGGAGACAAATGGGGCTCAGTCCCCTGGAGACCTGCTGAGGGTCCATGTGGAACATGCCTCAGGATCATGCCACCAAGGTGCTGGGAAGCCAGGGTATTTATCCATGAACTCTGGCCCCTCATTGATTGAGAGGTATTTATTTCTGGACTCTTAAATCTAGCCAATCCCGAGTGTCAGCAGGTTATCTTCTTGGCCAGAGATCATCCTGATGCAGAGACATATAGGAAAAGGTAGGCATTGACAAAAATGTCTACAGGTACCTTTGGGAGTTGGTGGGGGAGATCCAGGGGAGGTGAGTGGGTATGACAGACAGCATCTGCGTATCAAAAAAAATTTTAAGACTTCCCTTGTGGTTCAGTGGTTCAGAATCTGCCTGCCAATGCAGGGGCCAGAGGTTTGATCCCTTATCCGGGAAGATCCCACAGGTTACGGGGCAACTAAGTCCCTGAGCCACAACTACTGAGCCCAAGTGACGCAACTACTGAAGTCCACACATCCTAAAGTCCATGCTTCAGGACAAGAGAAGTCACTGTGATGAGAAGCTGGCACACCACAGCTAGAGAGTAGACCCCGCTCACCACAACTAGAGAAAGCCTGCACACAGCAAAGAAGATCCAGCATAGCCCCCAGAAAAAAAAATTTTTAAGTATATAGATATCATAGATATATTTGGGAAAATTCTAAGGATGTGGGCCTGAAGGCCTAGGGCATATGCTGCAGAGAGGCCCTTTTCGCCTTGACCCCTTCTATAGCATTTGCATTAAAAAAAATTCCACATATTCCTGAAATCACTGAAAAGAATGGTTAATCATTTTAAAATTGCTCCCTCCACAGCTACTAAAGCCCCCACTGAATGTTTCTGCCCTCCTTGAGTCTTTTCCAGAACCAAACAATAATTCCTTGCATGTCTTATGTGGATTAAGCACAGCATAACCCATTTTACCTGCAACACAGGAGACCCCGGTTCGATTCCTGGGGCTAGAGAAGGGATCGGCTACCCACTCCAGTATTCTTGGGCTTCCCTTGTGGCTCAGCTGGTAAAGAATCCACCTTGCAATTCAGGAGACCTGGGTTCGAACCCTGGGTTGGGAAGATCCCCTGGATAAGGGAAACGCTACCCACTACAGTATTCTGGCCTGGAGAATTCCATGGACTGTATAGTCCATGGGGTCACTAAGAGTCGGACACCCCTAAGCGACTTTCACTTTCAACCCATGTTACACACACTATAGAAACCAAGCTATATGACTACCCTGGGAGGTGGGAGGTCAAGACCCAACTTTAGCAACGGGGACATTGAGGTTTAAAGAACCTAACTTTAACTTGTTCAAGGTCATACAGTAAGAGTAGGGGTCCAGGTGTGGAACCATAATTTGAACCAAACCTGCCTGGCTCCTGAGCCTATGCTGGCAGCCATGATGATGCTTCCATAGCTCTCCCTCCTTCTCTCTGGGAGACACTTTAATTCTTCTTCAGACTAACCATTTTCCCTTCTCCACATGCTTAAGAAGCTACTGAAAAAAGACCCTGAATAGCCAAAGCAATCCTGAGAAAGAAAAACAGAGCTGCAGCAATCAGGTTCCCTCTCTTCAGACTATAATATAAAGCTACAGTAATCAAAGTAGTATGGTATTGTCACAAAAACAGAAATATAGCTCAATGGAAGAGGATAGAAAGCCCAGAAATGCAGATTCTTTACCAGCTAAGCTATCAGGGAAGCCCAAATCCATGCACCTATGGTCAATTAATCTATGACAGAAGAGGCAAGATTACACAATGGAGAAAAGACTATCTCTTCAATGAGTTAGTGCTGGGAAAACTAGACAGCTACATGTAAAAGAATGAAATTAGAACATTCTCTAACACCATACACAAAAATAAACTCAAAATGGATTAAAGACCTAAATGTTCAATTGGATATTATAAAATTCTTAGAGGAAAACATAGGCAGAATACTCTGACATAATAGGCAGATACTCAGCAGCAATATCTTTTTGGATCCACCTCTTGAGTAATAAAAATAAACAAATGGGACCTAATTAAACTTAAAACCTTTTGCACGGCAAAGGAAACCATAAACAAAATGAAAAGACAACCCTCGGAATGGGAGGAAATATTTGCAAACAAAGCAACTAACAAGATGTTACTCTCCAAAATATACACACAGCTCATGCAGCTCAATATATATATATAAAAAAAAAACAGCCCAATCAAAAAATGGGCAGAAGATCTAAATAGATCACAGATGGCTAATAAACATATGAAAAAATGCTCAACATTGCTCATTATTAGAGAAATGCAAATAAAAACTACAATGAGGTATCACCTCACACAGGTCAGAATGGCCATCATCAAAAAGTCTACAAATAATAAATGCTGGAGAGGCTGTGGAGAAAAGGGAACACTCCTACACTGTTGGTGGGAATATAAATTGGTACAACCAGTACAGAGAACAGGATGGAATTTCCTTTTATAAAAGTTTTTAAAATTTATTTTTAATTGGAGGATAATTGCTTTACAAAGTTCTGTAGGTTTCAGCTGTACAACAATGTAAATCAGCCAGAAGTATACATATATCTCCTTCCTCTTGAACCTCCTTCCCACCTTACCTTCCAGAAGTTCCTTAAAAAAAAAACTAAAAACAGAACTACCACATGATCCAGCAATCTCACTCCTGGGCATATATCCAGAGAAAACCATAATTTGAAAAGATACATGCACCCCAATCTTCATTGCAGCACTATTTACAATAGCTAAGACATGGAAGCAACCTAAATGTCACTGACAGAGGAATGGATAAAGAAGATATGGTACACATATACATATATATATATAGTCATAAAAAAATGAGACAATGCCATTTGCAGCAACATGGATAGACCTAAAGATTATCATACTGAGTGAAGTCAGAAAGACAAAGACAAATACCGTATGATATTACTTATATATGGAATGTAAAAAAATGATACAAATGAACTTACTTACAAAACAGAAACAAATTCATAGACATAGAAAACAGACTTTAGGAGTTTGAGATTAACATATAAACACTGCTACATAAATAATCAACAAGGACCTACTTGCTCCTTAGAAGAAAAGCTATGACCAACCTAGACAGCTTATTAAACAGCAGAGACATTACTTTACCAACAAAGGTCCATCTAGTCAAGGCTATGGTTTTTCCAGTAGTCAAGTAAGGATGTGAGAGTTGGACTATAAAGAAAGCTGAGCACTGAAGAACGGATGCTTTTCACCTGTGGTGTTGGAGAAGACTCTTGAGAGTCCCTTGGACAGCAAGGAGATCAAACCAGCCAATCCTAAAGGAAATCAGTCCTGAATATTCATTGGAAGGACTGATGTTGAAGCTAAAACTCCAATACTTCGTTCACCTGATGCGAAGAACTGACTCATTTGAAAAGATCCTGATGCTGGAAAAGATTGAAGGCAGGAGAGAAGGGGACAACAGAGGATGAGATGGTTGGATGGCATCACCAATGTGATGGACATGAGTTTGAGTAGGCTCTGGGAGTTGGTGATGGACAGGGAAGCCTGGCATGCTGCTGTCCATTGGGGTGACAGAGAGTCGGACACGACTGAGTGACTGAACTGAACTGAAGGACCTACTGTATAGCACAGGGAACTCTACTCAATAATCTGTAATAAACTATATGGAAAAGAATCTGAAAAAGAATGGATATTATATATACATAACTGAATCACTTTGTTGTAAATCAACTATACTCTAATATTGAAAAAGTTAAAGTAAGAAAAAAACAAGCTACTGGTCCCTCATCACCCAGACACAATGTGGAGACAGGGAGGAACTATTCTTTTAGTGGAGTCATTCTCCTCTAGCATGGGCTAAATTGTATATCCCACCCCCAAATATACAGGCAGACCTCAGAGATACTGTGGGTTTGGTTACAGACCACTGCAATAAAACGATTATTACAATAAAGCAAGTCACACCCACTTTTGGTTTTCCATTGCATATGACAGTTATGTTTATACTATACCATTGTCTATTAAGTGTGCAATAACATTATGTCTTTAAAAATGTATATATCAATGTAAAGATATGCTATTGCTTAAAAATAAAAAGTGAACCATCATCTGAGTCTTCAGTTTATGGTAACCTTTTTGTTGGTGGACAATCTTGCCTCATTGTGGATGGCTGCTGACCGATCAGGCTGTTCGTTGCCAAAGGTTGGAGTGTCTCTGGCAATTCTCAAAATAAGACGATAAAGAAGTTCTCTGCATCAATTGACTCTCACTTTCATGAACGATTTCTCTGTAGCATGCAGTGCGGTTTGATAGCATTTTACTCACAGTAGAACTTCTTTCAAAATGTGAGTCAGTTCTCTCAAACCCTGCCACTGCTTTATCAACTAAGTTTATGTTATATTCTAAATCCTTTGTCGTCATCTCAACAATCTTTACAGCATCTCCACCAGGAGTACACTCCATCTCAAGAAACCACTTTCTTTGCTCATCCATGAAAAGCAACTCCTCATCTGTTCAAGTTTTATCATGAGATTACAGCAATTCAGTCACATCCTCAGGCTCCACTTATAATTCTAATTCTCTTGCTATTTCCACCACATCTGCAGTTCCTTCCTCCCCTGAAGTCTTGAACCCTTCAAAGTCATCCATGAGGGTTGGAATCAACTTCTCCCAAATTTCCGTTAAGGTGATATTTTGACCTCTTCCCACAAATCATGAAAACTCTTAATAGCACCTAGAACGGTGACTCTTGTCCAGAAGGTCTTCAATTGGCTTTGCCCAGATACATGAGAGGAGGAATCACTATCTGTGGCAGCTATAGCCTTATAAAATGTATTTCCTAAATAATAAGACTTGAAATGACTCCTTGATCCATGGGCTACAGAATGGATGCTGTGCTTAGCAGGCATGAAAACGACATTAATCTCATCGCACATCTCCATCAGAACCCTTGGGTGACCAGGTACATTGTCACTGAGCAATAATATTTTCAAAGGACTCTTTTCTTCTGAGCAGTAGGTCTCAACAGTGGAGACCCTCAAATATTCAGTAAGAAAGAAAGAGAAGAAGAAAAAGTCGCTTAGTTGTGCCCGACTCTTTGCAACCCCATGGAATAGTCCAGGGAATTCTCTAGGCCAGAATACTGGAGTGGGTAGCCTTTCCCTTCTCCAGGGGATCTTCCCAACCCAGGGATCGAACCCAGGTCTCCTGCATTGCAGGTGGATTCTTTACCAGCTGAGCCACAAGGGAAGCCCAATACGTACACATGGGCTGTAATCCAGGTTTGTTGCTCCATTTATAGAGCAGAGGCAGAGTAGATTTAGCATAATTCTTAAGGCTCCTAAGATTTTCAAAATTGTAAATGAGCAATGACTTCAACTTACTGGCGCCAGCTGCATCATTAGCTCCTAACAAGTCAGCCTGTCCTTTGAAGCCAAGCACTGACTTCTCCTCTCTAGCTATGAAAGTCCTAGAAGGCATCATCTTCCAAGAGAAGGCTGTTTTATCTGTACTGAATATCTGTTGTTTAGTGTAACCACTTTCATTAATGATCTTAGATCTCTGGATAACGTGCTGCAGCTTCTCCATCAGCACGTGCTGCTTCATGGTGTACTTCTGTTGTTCTGGAGACGGCTTCCTTCCTTAAACCTCATGAATCAACCTCTGCTAGTTTCACACTTTTCTTCTGCAGCTTCCTCACCTCTCTCAGCCTTCATAGAACTGAAGAGAATTGGGGCCTTACTCTGGTTTAAGCTTTGGCTTAAGGGAATGTTGTGGCTGCTTTGATCTTCTATCAAGACCACTAGAACTTTCTCCACATCAACAATAAGGTTGTTTTGCTTTATAATTTTTTCCCCCATTTGCTTGTTTGTTTTGCCACACCATGGGGCAAGTGGGATCTTAGTTCCCCAACCAGGGATCAAATCCGTGCACCCTGCAGTGGAAGTGTGGAGTCTTAACCCCTGGACTGACAGGGAATTCTCACTTTCTTATCATTTGTGTGTTCCCTGGAGTAGCATTTCTAATTTCCTTCAAGAATTTTTCCTTTGCATTCACAACTTGGTTAACTGTTTGGTCCAAGAGGCCTACCTTCCGACCTAACCTATCTTGGCTTTTGATGCGCCTTCCACACTAACTTCATCATTTCTAGCTTTTGATTTAAAGTGAGAAACGTGCAGCCCTTCTTTCCACTTGAACATCTAGAAGCCACCGCAGGGTTATTAATTGGCCTAATTTTGATATTGTTGTCTCATGGAATAGGGAAGACCAAGGAGGAGAAAGGGGATGGGGGAATGGCTGGATGGTGGAGGAGGAGTCAGAACACACACTGGTTAAGTTCATGATCTTGTATGGTCACGGTTCTCGGCACCCCCAAACAATGACAATCGTAACACCAAACGCCAAACACAGATCACCACAACAAATATAATAACAATGAAAAAGTTGCAAATATTGCAAGAATTACCAAAATGTGACTCAGAGAAACGAAGTGAACAGATGCTGTTAGAAATATTGCACCAACAGACTGCTCGACCAAGGGTTGCTACAAACTTTCAAGTTTTTAAAAAAACACAACTTCTACAAGGCACAATGAAGCAAACACAATAAAATGAGGTATGGTTGTATGTTGAAGTCCTAATCCCCCAGTACTTCAGAATGTGATCTTATTAGGGTATAAGGTTTTAAAGAGGTAATCACATTAAAATGAAGTCATTAGAGTGGGCCCTAGTCCAGTATGACTTGAGTCCTTATAAAAAGAGGAAATTAGGAGAAAAACACACAACAAGGAATGCCAAAGACTGTCAGCAAACCTCTAGAATCTAGGAGAGAGGCCTGAAACAGATTCTCCCTGACACCCTCAAATGCTTCCCTGGTGGCTTAGAGGTTAAAGCATCTGCCTGCAATGCGGGAGACCCAGGTTCGATCCCTAGGTTGGGAAGATCCCCTGGAGAAGGAAATGGCAACCCACTCCAGTATTCTTGCCTGGAGAATCCCATGGATGGAGGAGCCTGGTGGGCTATAGTCCACGGGGTCGCAGAGTCGGACACGACTAAGTGACTTCACTTTCACTTTCTTTCACTGACACCCTCAGAAGGAACCAACCATGCCCACACCTTGATCTTGGACTTCTAGCCCCCAGAACAATGGGGCAATATTAATACATTTCTGTCGTTAATACTACTCTCACTCTATGGTACTTTGTTACAGCAACCCTGGGAAACTAGTATACCCTCTTTCAAGGCTATCGCTACTTTGTCACCTTCCACTCTGGCAGGAATTAGCCCCCCAGTTCAGAAATCTAAGGGAAAAGTGACAGAAGGCAGTTTTTACACACACCCCCATCTCACCTCTGACGCTTTCCCCAGATGGGCTAAAATGTCTTGCTGCTGATAAGAGGCCATCTAGAAATGAAAAGTTCTAGCCAAAGGCTTCCAGAATCATAAAGTAATTTTTCCTTTCATGGCTGAATGAATGGATGAGTGAATGAATGAAGTAAAATAATCACTAATGCCCTGAGCCTTGCTCTAAATAGAAGGTTCGCTGCTTATGAAATTTTGACCCACAAAGTTTGATAGAAAACTAAGTACCAGAAAATTAAAAAGTATACTGACTCTGCTGACATGAACAGGTGGAGTGAGTGGTGGTCCCTTGGGATTAAGGAACAGACGGACTCAAGGACAGTTATGGGAATCCAACCTGCTCACCAACAGAGTGACCTCACCAATAGTCTGTGTTTCCCATACTCTTTCTCCTCCTTGTCTTAGTGCAAATCTTTTTTGAAGTATCATGTTATCAGTGTACAGCTCAATGAATTTCTACAAAGTAAACACATATGTTCTTCAGTACTGAGGTGAAGATACAGACTATTACCAGCACCCCAGATGGCTCCTTCCTGCCTCCCAGTCACAAGGTAACTATTTTTCTCATTTCTGTCCCCACAGATTACTTTAGCCTGGTTTTAAGCTTTCTGCAAATGAAATTATACAGAATTCAGTCTTTATTATCTGTCCTCTTTCACTCCACATTCTGTACGTGAGAACTGTCTATATAGTATACAAAGTAGCAGGCTGTCCTTTTTCATTGCTGCATAATATTCCACAACATAAATACAACCTGCTTTATTTATCTTTTCTACTTCTGATGAATATTTGGGGAGTCCCTAGTTTTTGGCTGATGGAATAGTGCGATGAACATTATTTTTCAGGTCTTTTAGTGAACATAAGTGTTCATCTTTGGTTTTTTCCCCAGGAGGGGAATGGCTGGGTCACAGGGTGGGCATCTGTTTTAGTGGTTACCATTTAGTTTTCTATAATGGCTGTGCCAAGTTCTAGCCCATCAGTGGCCTACGAAGTTCCAGTTGTTCTCCATGCTTATTGGCACTTAGTTTTGATTCATTTTGATGTATTAGTCATTCTGATGGGTATACTACAATCTCAGAGTGGTTTGAATTTACATTTTCTGGATGACCAAGGTTGTTGAGCACCTTTTCCTGTAGGTGTTGACTTCCTCCTTTCGATCATTGGCCCATTACGCCCTCCCTTATTTCTCTCTCTCAAAGTCCTCCCTTTTCTTGTTTAAGAGCCAGTTGCCCAAGCACAGGGACAGGGGCTTTTTTGGAGTTTAGCAAAGGCAACTACATCCCCCTCTGCCCATGTCCTTGCTCCCTTATGGTCTCCAAGTGCCACAGATGTCAAATGTCACTGCCCCAACACAGACGGGCCCCAGCAGGGCTGTTGTACATGTGGATAGGAATGCAGTTTCTTTATTCAGGCCTTGCCCGGTCTGCCTACCTTGCAGAATTATTTTTCATTACATAAGACTCTGCAAAAGGCCTTGAGTTGCCGAGAGGAAAGGTGCTGCATAAAATGCAAAGTAACAAAAGCATTGATAGCAAAGAATGGGAGGAAATCCATCACGCCCTTGTCAGTGGAAGGCTGCTGGCAGACTCATCCCCACCTTAACCTAAAAAGCAAGCTCTGCAGGCTCTAGACAGCCTCCTGGCCCCCCGCCTGGCCAAACACTCAATAATTCGCCTATCAATTAAGCCCAAGGAGAAGGCTATGAGAAGCCGGAGGAGACAGGATGTGAGCAAGAGAGAGGGAGAAAGGCAGGCAGTTGAGCAGTAATTGCTGGTTTGTCTAAGGCCTCTTGAATTAACCTTATCCTGACTCTCCCAAATGACTCACTAAGAACTGCTCGGTCTGTCCATCCATGAAATGGGCCTAACTGAGAAAGATAACTTTCATAAAAGCTTAAAGCATGTGCAGTTACAGAAAGCAGCAAGGAGGCAAAACCAAGATGCTCAGCTGAATCTAATCCTAAGAAAACATCAAGCAAACCCAAATTGAGTGACATTTTGCAAAATGGTCCTGTACTTTTCAAAACTGTCAACATCAGTGACAACCAAGGTCAGGCTAAGGAGAGCTGGTGCAGGCTGAAACGGAATGAAGTGACCAGGCAGCCAGAGATCATATGTGATCCTGGATTAAACTCTGGGGCAGAAAAATTACTAAAAGGGACATTTCAGGACAACTGGTGAAATTTGAATATGTGCTCTATTGCATTGATGTTAAATTTCCTGAATGTGATCATTGTATTGGGATGATGTAAGCAAATGTCTTTGTTCTTTGGAGAATCACACTCAAGATTTAGAAGTCAAGGAGCCAATGTCTGTAACTGACTGAAATTATTCCATCAAAATAATCAGTGTGTGTGTAGAGATAGAGACAGAAAATGGTAGAATGTCAACAATGGGTGAATCTGAGTGAAGTATATATGGAAGTCTGTGGCTCTATATTTTCAAACTGAAGTTTTGAAAAACATACACACGAGATGCTCAGGTTAGATTTAACAGTGGATCCCAGGTCGGCACAAGAAGCCTGTGATTTCAGAGGGATGGTGGCGGGGAGGTGTAAGTCCACGAAACCTGCTAAACAAACCTGAATCTAACTAACATGTCCACCTTCAAGAAGGGGGATTGTCCACAATTCATGGCAAAATCTTCACCATTCTAGAAACAGATTTTGTGGATGGAATCATGTGTTCCACTGCTGCATAAGCTAATTCTGTTAGGGGCTTCCTTCCTCTTAGGAATGCAACCCTGGAAACCGTCCTGACCTTTAGCAGGCCCGTGCTGGTACAGCTAGCGTTTCTTCCCACTGGTCCATACCCTGCTGTACTGGTTGCTGAAATGTTTTGAATATCATCTCTGGCTGGAAGGAACAGTTCCTCCCTACTAGAGGTTGTGTACCTGCATGTGATGCCTGGAACTGCAGCAGCCTTTTTGGGACCAGCTGGAGGTTGACACTGATACATGTACCCAGAAAGACAGAGCTGAGAGGATCAGAGAAGAGAGAGCCTAGAAGTATCGTCTTAGGGAGCTTCTTGTGTTGGGAGTTTCTGTCACTTGCAGCCAATAGCACCCTAAGATGGCAGCCTAGACATAATTTGAGCCCTCTGAAAGGCCCCCCCTAACTGAGGGCAGTTGGAACAGAAAGGCCTGCCTATCTCAACATACAATCACCCATCAGAGCCTAGGCATAATGGGGTATGGGCATGAACTGGTAAACGAGGCCCCCGTGTTATGGCCCAAGACATCTTAGGGCATATGTGCAAGTTAGAGGTCTGGGGCACTCTCTTCTCCTGTCAAGAAGAGACCACTAGAAAAACAGGATCTCTTAACAGGTTTCATGGAGTAACCAAGGACCCAGAGATCCTGCTAGGAGTCTGGAAGGCAGGGCAACAGAGCATGGAATGGGGACTCCTATGGGAGGAGCATAAACCAAGGTGGAGGTTGTCTCCACAGAGCACTCTGCGTTGCCATAACAGTCACAATCACATGAAAGCTTTCAGTCTGAATACTATTCTGAATTCTCCAGTGTTCACTAAGATGCACTGTCTCACTCCTTCCTCCTAGAACCACAGATCACAGCCTGCTAGGGTATTAAGAAGCCCGAGAGATGACTATACAGAAACTCAAAGAGGTCAAGTCACTTCCTCCACAGAGGGCCAACCAACCTGCTAACTTGGTCTGGCCTCGATGGACTAAGTACCTCCATGTGTCTCTTAAGCCCTGGAAAACACAAGAAGGGGGTCCCAGAAGTTGGCCTTGTGTTTCTGAAGTTGCCTCTTCTCCCTTCCTCCTGGACACTGTGCTACACGGAGTACTGTGCTGTCCAGTGCGGGGTAAATGCATGCACCACTTGTCCCCACCAGCACCTTTGTTTTGGCCCAGACCCGACCTTGACCTAGAAGTTGGCATTCTTCATGTAACTTACAGAGAATCCACTGGCTCCCAAAGCATTCGTGGGCCATGTGGGCTGTAATGATGAATTTGTGGGAAGGTGGAGGAGCAGGGCTATGTGGCATGTAGGGGGGGAGGGGGCACCTTTCACCTGGAATTCAGTGTGGAGGCGTGAGAGGCAGAGGCGCTGAGCATGTCCCACGCAAAGGGACTAGAAATTCTCATCATAAATCAGACTGTTATAACCACCCTGGAGGCCACCAACAGGCAGCTTCTGGACACAGTGGCTATCCTGGGATGCTCACTGGTGCAGAGTAGGGCAAAGGTTTTGTGAGCTTAAGATCCTAGGATCAACTCTTGGTCAACGGTGGGAGGAATGCGGTGTATAAATAGCACAACTTTGCTGCTCTTGGGTTGACAACTCCAGAGTAGCTCTTGCAGAGTCTCCCGGGGGCTCCAGCATGACTGAGCCCCCAGATGCCCACCTGCTCCTCAGCTTACTCTTCACGGATTTCCTGCCCCTCCCCCTCAGCATGTTTTCTGAGGTCACCTCCCAAATGAACTCCCTGTCCCCAGGTCTTCATTTTTAGGCTCTGCTTTTAGAAGGAACTCAAGATTCAGACCATGTCAAAGGTCCACCCTTCCCGACAACTGCCAATGGTGCCTTCCCTCTTCCCCCTCTCCCTTAGTGTGTCTTCTCTCATGGATCTCTCTCCCAGCCCACATGACCTCCTGAGAGCAAATCTTGTACTGTCCAGATTCTGTGTCCTTGCTCCGCTCACCCCCATTACAATTACCCCCATTTCAAGGTCCAGCAGAGTTTTTCCAGTAATTTGGGGAAACAGGAAAGTCTACCCCTAGATCTGGACTTAACCTACAGGAAGGAATAAGGGAACGAAATAGCAGTACTCATATTACTTGCTCTCTTACTGAACAGCATCTCTCATGATACCCAGCAGATAGGCGAGGTGGCAGATTCAAGCTGGCCACCGCTGCTTTCACACTCCTCCCATTGAGAGAAGAGAGTCTAGGCTCCTGTCCCACCCCCTCCGATCTGGGTGGCCGCTGTGACTTCTTTGATGAATAGAATATGGCAGAAGGGAAATGTGCCACTTTGGGTGCTCAGGCCTCAAGCAATTGGCAGGACTTCCTGTCTCTTGGAACACTCACTCTTAGAGCCGCCATGTGCAAAGTCACACTCATCTACTGCAGAGACCCTGAGTGACATAAAGAGGGGGTGCAGCTCAGTGACCCAACCTTCTAGCCTTTCCTGCCCAGGTACCCGACTTGGTCCACCTTGACCTTCCAGACCAGCCAGGCTGCCAGCGAATACCACTGAGTAATCACAGCCATGTGACAAGGAGCAAAAGAATCGCCCAGCCGAGCCCTACATGAATTCTGACCCCCAAAGTTGTGCAATGTAATAAAATGGTTTTCTTTGGAAGCCACTAGGTTTGGGGACTATTATCCAGCTATAGATCACAGGAACAGTAGGCAATGAAAAAAGGCTTCCTGAATGAAAGAGCAAAGGAAGGGTGGGAAAGGAGGGCGCCCAGAGGAGCTGAGGGAGAAGAAGGCATTTCTCATTTCTCAGGAGGCTGTACTGGGGCTGATTAAATGTCAGATACTTGCCATGCTCATAGCCCCATTTTCAGGAGAGCCAGGTTCCTTTTGAATAAGCTGCCACCTATGTTTCACGTTATTTAACTCTGTTGTCTTGTTACCATTGACTGGGTCAGGATTCAGCACCCCAGGAAAGACAGGAGGTATCCTGGCTTGAGAACTCTGTCTGCCCCGAGCAAGGCTGGTGGGTCCATGCAGTGTGGTATGGAGCCCACCCGATCAGACCAAAGTGTCCAGATCCAGTTCTGGGCACCTTGAGAGCAAGCGTGGAAGCCAAGACAAGTTGGGTCTCGAGAATGGAGGTGCCCCCAGAATTTGGAATGCCCAAGGACAAGACAGATGACAAGTGTGGCCTCTGCTGCAGCTATTTCCAGAACCAAGGCAGCAGCTCTTGGTCATGCGTCGCCTTCCAGGGGCTCTCATAAATTCTCACACCTCGGCTAGCCTCTTTGCATCTCATTCTGCCTTGCAACCCGAGAACACCTAACAGGATGGAAAAATCAAGTGAATAGCATGTCTGTGTGCATATGCTTCGAGCCTCGCCACTGGCTCAGCGGTAAAGAATCTGCCTGCCAATACAGAAGACGCGGGAGATGCAGGTTTGATCCCTTGATCAGGAAGATCCCCTGGAGGAGGAAATGACAGCTTACTCCAGTATTCTTGCCTGAAGAATCCCATGGACAGAGGAGCCTGGCAGGTTACAGTCCATAGGGTTGCAAGGAGTCGGACATACTGAGAACACACACACAGCATACATATGCTTCAGAAGTGCATGTGTGTGTGCGCACCTGAGGCTTGTGTGTGTAAGCGTGAGAGTGAGTGGTTTGCTAGGATCTCTGGGCTTAAACCTGGGAAATAAAATACCACCCCCCACCCCATGCGTTTCCTCTTAGAAAAGATTTTCTTTACAATTTCCACTGTGGTGGGGTAAAAAGTCAGCCACTGTTGTAAAGGGTAAAGGGTGGGACAGTGTTTTTAAAATATGTTTCAGCCTCATAGTTCAAACAGAATGTTAGTGAGAAGCCAATAAGATAAATCAGATAAAAGCCACACTGCTCTGATTCGGGTGGAGGCACAGAGCCTGATCATGGGTGCCCTTGGCCATGAGGCAGCCCCTGGGGTTCCCTAAGTGTTCAGAGATAGAGTATCCTGGATGAAACTGGAACCCTTGGATTCTAGGCCCTTCCCTGCCACTAGTTAACTCCATGACGTAATCTCTCCCAGCTTTCTTAACTATTAAATTAGGGACTGTCCTAGGGACTGTAGCATTAGGATGCTCTCAGGTGTTTCCAATAAAAAGCATTTCGCATAGAACAAGAAACCCAGAGGTAGGCGGTCTTAGATTTGATGGCCAGATAGGTAGAAAGATCTTGGGTCCTTGATGACCTTTCTGTTCGATCATTTCCTCACAGTCACAAAACAACTGCTGCTGCTCCAGTATCTCACAGCCTTACAAACAGCATTCAAAAGCAGGAAGAACGTTGGATGGGTGATGGTGGCAACAATCTCCTTAAACACTTCTCTTTTCTTGAAGAGAAAAATACTTCTCAGAAACCCGCCACCAGGATTCCTGTTAAGTTCTATTGGGCAGGAAAGGAACTCCCTAAACTAAATCATCACGAAGGAATGTTTGTAAAAACAACAACAAACCACCATTTCCATATGATCCAACTATCTCACTCCTGGGCACATATCCAGAAAAGACGAAAACTCTAATTTGAAAAGATACATGCACCCCAATGTGCTCAGCAGCACTGTTTACAATAGCCAAGACGTGGAAGCAACCTAGATGTCCACTGACAGAGGAATGGATAAATAAGATGTGGTACATACATACAATGGAATATTACTCAGCCATGAAAAGAACCAAATCGTGCCATTTGCAGCAACATGGACGGACCTAGTGATCATCATACAAAGTGAAGCAAGCCAGACAGAACAACAAATATCATATGATACTGCTTACATGTGGAATCTGAAAAAATGATACAAATGAACTTATTTACAAAACAGAAATAGACCCACAGACACAGAAAACAAATTTATGGTTACCAAAGAAGAAGAGGGAAGGGATAAATTAGGAGCTTAGGATTAACATATAAATACTACTATACACAAAATACATAACCACCAGGGACTTATTGTATAGCACAAGGAGCTATTTTCAATAGCTTGTAATAAACTATAATGGAAAAGAATCTGAAAAAGAATAGATATATATAACTGAATCACTTGGCTGTGCATCTGAAACTAATACAACATTGTAAATCAACTACAGTTTTAAAAAAAGTACTGTTTGTACTATGGTTTAGTACAATTATGAATCATGTCCTGGTATTAAGCCCGCCTTTCACAAACACATTGCTATCCAATATCAGGAAATATCAAGACTTTCATCAGCAAGCAACAAGGGAGGTATAGCTACTGGTCAGCTCAAGGCGATGCAGCGCTCTGCCCCACAACCCTCACATTTTCAGCAGCTGTAAAGGTCCAACCGATCCCTGGGTCAGGAAGATCCCCTGCAGGAGGAAATGGCAACCCAATTCAGTATTCTTGCCTGGAGAATCCCATGGACAGAGGAGCCTGGCAGTCTACAGTCCATACAGTCACAAAGAGTCAGACACCACTAGTGACTCAACAATAACAACAAAGGTCCAACCAGACACTGACAGAGAAAATGCTTTGTCCACTCAAGGGGCCGAAAGACACTCAATACTAAAGTTGTGCTCGAAGGTCTTGCACATTGGGACTTACCTGATACAGGTAAGCATGATACTGCTGGCTGAGAAACCTCTGTTTCCTGATGACTCTGACTCCACCCTTCAGAGCCAGGCTGTACAGAGAGAAGATTTAACCCAAGTTGAGAATGTCACTCACAACCCTGGTTCCCATCCTCAGGAGGCAACCAGCATCCCAAGCCATCAGATCTAATGACCTAATCTCCTCTCCTTGCCAGAGGTTTGCATCGATTATTTGACTGTGTGCAGGATCTATGATTGGACAGACACTGTTTGTAGTCGAGCTTCATCTGCGCTAGCACTGCGGAGACACAGCGCAGTACAGTTCGTGGCACCTGTGCACACCAGCCCTTAATCCACACTCTGCTCATAAGGAACACGGGGAGCCTCCCTGCTGTGGACACTTCTGAGCACTGATGTTTTTTTTTAACCTCCCCACAACCCCAAGACATCAGTCTCCAATTTGTGAATCCAACCAGTTTGGGAAGGGTTTAAGAACACAATGCATATAGTCCTTATAGTTTCTTATGACAGAGGATGCAAGAAGCAGACCTCTATCACACCCGAGAGAAAACACGGAGGTACACAGTGGTTATTGATGTGGGAAGGTGGGAATTCACAGCTGATTAAAGTTTTATAGATGAGGTGGGGTTTTAGGCTGGCGCTATTGACCTAAGCCAGTTTGGTCTTGCATAAAAAAAACCCCACTAGGTTCTTTTTGGTAAATCTGTGAGAGAGGTGAAGAAGTGTAAGTCGCTCAGTCTTGTCCAACTCTTTGCGACCCCATGGACTATACAGTCCGTGGAATTCCCCAGGCCAGAATACTGGAGTGGGTAGCCTTTACCCTTCTCCAGGGCATCTTCCCAACCCAGGAATCGAACCGGGGTCTCCTGCATTGCAGGGGGATTCTTTACCAGCGGAGCTATGAGGGAAGCCCTGTACCTTTTAGTAATTCGAGGAGGGTGAGGTCTTAGGGCCCCTCTCCATACCGTGCCACCAGGTTACTGTGAGAGGAAGTCTTTAAGCCAACTTCTGAACAAGCTACGCAAAGTAGCCGTATAATGGTCCTGTAAATTCCGTGACCTTCCAGCCCTCCATCCTTTAAAAGCTTCAGCAGCGCCTCTCAGGAAAGTTTGCCCGAGGCAAATGCAAGGAAAGTCTTGCAGCTGGATTCTCTAACCTTCTAGTCCGACTCCAGGGGCACAAAATTCACCAATTCAGTCACTGGATGCACGTAGGATCACTTAGGAATCAAGCCCGCGGCGCCATTCCTTCGAGAACCAACCACAGAGCGAACCGCATCTTCCCAGCCTGGGCCCTGCAAGTGTTGAAGTCCGGCTCGGATGCCTGACCAATCCACTTCCCCCTCGAACTGCTTCCGCCAGTGGGAACTCATTTCTAAGGCCCTTTATGCTAATAAACAAGACCTCTGGTGCTGATTGAAGAAGCTCAGGTCTTGGTGGGCTCCAGAGCGTGGGTTTGGTGATAACATGCTACCTGCCTATTCCTAAGTGCATGTCCCCAGTTAGGTCCAGTACCTTCTCCTAAAGTACATGAAACCGAACAGATAACAGATACATCCGGCCGCGGAATTTACATTACAGACACATAACAATTCTACGCTTCCTGCTCTCGTTGACACAAATAAAAGAACCCGTGACAATTTAGCACCCCCTGTGGTGAAGTTTGGAACCGCCCAATTAGAGAGGAAAAAAATGCTCCGAGTTCAGCCAGCCAGCTCTTTCAGGGATTACGAAGTGTTTTATAGCAAAGACGACGGTGGCCCGAGTTGGGAGGGGTGGGGATGGTTCTCAGACCTTCTGCCTCAATTAGGGCAGTTTCGTTGATTGTAAACTTGCACTGGCCCGCCGGATTGGACGGCCTTTAAAATTTTGAGAACCTCTGCGATAATTCCTGCAGGGAAGAGGGAAGAAAAGAGGGATGGGAGGAGGGGTAGCAGGAAGAATGGGAGGAGATGAAACAGGAAAGGAGGCCAACCTGGCCTCCGGGGGAGGCCAGATGGTGGTGGCCGGGTTCCCCCATCCATACACCTTGGGCTGCTGGAGAGTGGCCTTCAGCCTGCCTTCAGCTGTCAGCCCCTCCCCAAGGCTGAAGAAACCGCCCTACTCAGGGCCATGCGGGCTTCTGGAGCAGCCCACGCCCGGGGCTGGTCCACGCCCGCGTCTGGAGGCTCACCCCTTCAGCCCAACTGCGAACCACTCCGAAGGGTCACCCCCCAGCTCCAGAGCTCTTCGTGGGGCCCCAGCGGAGGCTTCCGTCGAGCTACCCCTGTAGTTCAGTTTTCCCCTTTGCTGGCTTCGGCCTCCACTCCCCTCCCATCTCCAGGTGCCGATCCTAGAAATCCTCCCTAAACGAACGTCCCCCATGCCAATCTCCAGATCAGCCTCTGCTTCCCCAGGAAGCCCGACCTGCAGGTGGGTGACTCTGCCCACCTGAGATCGCAGAGCTGGGACAGAGAGTGCTGGCGCCGGAGCCCAGGAATCCTCGAGGGGGAGAAAAGAGGCAAGAACCAGCTAGTCTGAGCACCTCTCCTGGTCTGCTACCAGGATGTCAGCCCCAGGTTTCAGGCTGTGTGCACGCTCAAATCTTCCTTTTCCCCAGGAGCGCAGTCCCCCACATCCTTTGGGTTTGCCGGCTTCAAACCAGAGCGGGCAGGGGAGCGGAAGAGAAGACTGCGGACCCCGAGAGGAGGAGGGGAAGACGAGGACCGGCGCGCCTCTGTCTAATATGTAAAGAATGGCCCCTCTTCCCTGCAAAAAATGTGACAACTGACACCCCTCCCCCAACAGCTCCCTCCGGCACTGAGAGTGTTAAGCCACCTCGTAGCGGGGAGGCCGGCCTCCCTACAGGCTATTTCCCTGGGCCTGCCTGGCTGGGGATCAGGCCCATTGTTAATAAGTAATGACAGCGCAGCTCCTCCGTGGATTCCCCTGGGCTTTTGTGTCAGAAACGTCTTCCCTCGCTGCCGCTCGAGCTGACAGGCTCCGGCTCCCGGCAGGCAGCTGCGAACACAGGCCAGGATGCCCCGCGTCACCGGGCCCAGAGCCCCAGGGCACGGGGAAGGCGGTAATCCCATTCCCCCTCCCTTCTCAGGTGCAGATGACCGCAGTTGTCTGCAGGAACCGGCCTGAGGGAACCTCTCGGCCTCCTTCAGCGAGGGCTGGGGCCGTGCCCCGCTGAGTGGTGAATTCCTGAAGCCTTCTGCCAGCAGGAGCCGGCCGCCAGCCTCCGTCCCTGCGTCTGCTCTGTGGGGGGGATTCAGCTCATCGGGTGGTTGTTGCAGGCTGTTGACGCCGCTGTTCTAAAGATGCTCCCGGAATAAGGTTATTCTGGTGGACTTGCTTACTGGCGGGAAGTTCTTTCTTGTGTCTGCCCTAAGTAACCCAGCACATTTAGCACTTCGCATGAGCCCAGAAAGAGTTCACAAATGAAAGCCTGCAGGAACCTTTGGAAGAAAAGAAAAATATTTGTTCTACCTTGCCAGTGTGAGGTCCTCCTGTTTAGAACATAGGTTTTGTTTGTTTTGTTTTTTATGATTCAGGTCTGGTGATGCCAACAGAGCAAGAGATGACAAGAGGCATAGACAAGATAATTTGTTATACTTACAAATCCCAAGAGGAGGAGGCAGGCTAGGCCACTGGAGGAGGGGTACACAGAGAAGCTCTGGGGTTGGTCAGGAAGCAGAGGGAGAGGGAGGAACTGGTGGGCAAGAGCCCTTAATGTGGTTTCCGCAAAAAGGAACAGGCAAGGCTGGGTAAGCAGGTTGAGGATTGGCTAGGCTCCGGGGCAGTGGGGCTGCCCCTAGCTGTTTGATTGAAAGTAAAAGTCGCTCCGTGGCGTCTGACTCTTTGCGACCCCATGGACTATACAATCCTTGGAATTCGATAGGCCAGAATACTGGAGTGGGTAGCCTTTCCCTTCTCCAGGGGATCTTCCCAACCCAGGGATCGAACCCAGGTCTCCCGCATTGCAGGTGGATTCTTTACCAGCTGAGCCACCAGGGAAGCCCCTAGCTGTCTGATTAGGGCTGGGGAATGGTGGCCTGGACTGTGAGAGTCAGATAGACGCGGTGGTGAGGAGTACAGCTCTGGATTGGTTTATTTGCATTTGAAGGGTACGCTCAGGCAAGATCTTTGTTCACCATCTCTTGGAAATGGCAAATCCTAGGAAAGGCAGTCCCTCCTAGGTCAGCAAAATCCCCGGATGTCAAAGCATCAGAAACACACAAAAAGGCTTGGTTAATACAAGTTTATAAACTGTCTGGAATAATGTTCAGTTTATTGTTATTTGAAATCCCCTCATACCACATTCCTCGGAGAAGGCAATGGCAACCCACTCCAGTACTCTTGCCTGGAAAATCCCATGGGCAGAGGAGCCTGGTGGGCTGCAGTCCATGGGGTCACGAAGAGTTGGACACGACTGAACGACTTCACTTTCACTTTTCACTTTCATGCATTGGAGAAGGAAATGGCAGCCCACTCCAGTGTTCTTGCCTGGAGAATCCCAGGGACGGGGGAGCCTGGTGGGCTGCTGTCTATGGGGTCGCACAGTCGGACACAACTGAAGCCAACTTAGCAACAGCAGCAGCATACCACGTTCCTAGCACCATTATTAATAATAGAACATAAAGGGACTTCCCTGATGGTCCGGTGGCTAAGACTGCATTCCCAATGCAGGGGACCCTGGGTTTGATTCCTGGTCAGGGAACTAGATCCACATGCCACAACTAAAGATCCCATATGCTGAAACTAAAACCTGGCGCAGCCAAAATAAATAAATATATCCTTAAGTGTGAAGGGACTTGACTGGTGGCCCAGTGGTTAAGAATCCGCCTGCCAATACAGGGGACACAAGTTCGATCCCTGGTCAGGGAAGATTCCACATGCCTCAGGGCAACTAAGCCTGTGTGCCACAAATGCTGAGCCCACACTCCAGAGCCCATGCTCCACAACAAGAGAAGCCACTGCAATGAGAAGCCTGTTCACCCCACTAGAGCAGCCCCCACTTGGCACAACTAGAGAATGCCCTCATGCCTTACCTGCTCTCAGCAACAAAGTCTCAGTACAGCCAAAAAAAAAAAATTAATTTAAAAACATACTTTAAAAAAAGTAATAGAAGATAGAAAACCCAAACATTCATCAGTATAAGAATGGTTAAGTAATGATGAACTTGCCATAGTGTGGAATAGTATACAGCAAACAAGAAAAGACATACCTATGCGTACTGATATCTACTGTGCACAAGAGAAGTGCTAAATTTTTTAAAATTGTAGAATAGTTCACATACACAGTATAATCTCATTTACGTAAAAACAAAATGAATTACAACAAACCTTTAGCTGGTATGCATGCATACATATACATAAATGAATAGAAAAAAGGGCTGGAAGAACACACCCCTAAGAGTTAGCAGTTTTTACCTCTGGGAGAGTTCTTTCGGAAATGGGTATAAGATGGATTCAGAAGTGTCAAGGGTTTATTGGGGAAACACCCCTGAAAGGAGCAGGGCAGAAGCAGGATTGGGAAGGGAAACCAGCAGCCATAGAGGGAGATCTGAACAGCTCCCAGCAAAGGGAACCCATTAGAGCAGCACCATGTGGGTGGAAATGGCCAGGCTTGGGTGCTACCAGCTTGCTCAGCCACTGGCTGGAGCCAGCACCCAGAGTAACGCTATGTGGACTGTGAGGCTGTCAGCTGCCCAGACTCCGAGTGGTTGGAGGGGGGTCAGAGCAGCTCAGCCTTGTGTCTGCCAAGATGATGTGGAGTATGGGGAGGAGGGCGACTGGGAAACTTTTACTTTCCTAGTCCTCGACTTTATACTTGGAGACCGTATCCATCTATGTAAGTTACAACCAGAGGGACAAATATTCTGCCTGGCTCTTAACTGACTCCTCCTCCTCCTTCTCGCAAGTCCTTGCCTGCTCTCAGCAGCTGCAGTGGCCCAGGAATCCACCCAGCTGCAGCATTTACCCAGGTTTTTTTTCCTTCTCCTACTGGCATTAGCTAAGAAGACCATATGCTCAAACGCGCTGTCTCTTCTTCCGACTATGCCATCCTAATATCGCTAACATTCCTTTCTAGGAACAAGCTTGCAGCACTTTGTGGACTCAGCGTGCCAGGCGCAATGCTAATGCTGGGGACAGAAGAAAGAGCTTAGGTCCTCTCGGGGGAGATGGAGAGTCACGTTTGTAGCGTCAATCTTTTCAGGGCAGTTGTGTGCCCCTTGAAGAAGAATTTCAAGTGAGAGGCATGAGTATCCTAGAGGAAGGGGGCATGGTTCTGGGCATCCCAAGCACGGTTCAGCTTGAGGAAAGCTTCTTAGAAGGGTGGCATTAGGACTTGGACTTGAAAGATGCAGAAGGAAGGAAAAGAGCATTTCAGTCAAAGGGAACAGCATGAATAAAGGCAAGGAGGTGAGAAAGTGTAGTATATTTATAGGTTCCAGTATAATTCAAGAGTACAGAAGCCAATGGCCTTCACACTAGTCCCAATCCAGTGTCTCCCATAATATCTTCCAGGATTAGGTCTCTCTTCATCCTAGCCATATGGCTTCCCATGGTGTTGGATTCATGGCCAAATTTTAAACAATGACTCCCCTGCCACTGCAGACTGCTTACAAAACGGCTGCCACCGTTCCCAACCTCACATCTTCACACCACACGGACCAGGGAAAAGGAGAACCACACCTTCCAATGGCTATGAAGGAAGACATTGTGAGCCTCACTTTACCATAAATTCCAGCAAATGTCTCCTGACATCTCAATGGCTAGTGGGCTTATGTGCCTATCCCTGGGCCAATCACCGAGGCCTGGGTGGATTTCTGGGCCATTAGAGGGACATCATGATTGGAGGTAGTTTCAGCTTAAAGATAATGTCAATTCCTGTGGGGCAAACAAGTTTTAGGACTTACCATTTACTCCTAAATCTAGAATAGGAGTTGAGAACGAATGTTGCAAAAGCCTTCAAAAGCATCGTTAGAGGAAAAGACAGGACAACGTAGAGATCTATAATTTTTTTCCCTGCTACACTTTAATTGCCCTTCGCTGGCATGCACTGCATAAATTAAGAGCTAGTTAATGCTGTAATGCGTAAAACAATTTCATGCATCTTAAATATTGCACTTGTACTTTAATTCCACATTAAGTGGTCCCCTGAAATTTTTAAATTTACAAAGTCACTGCTGTGCTACATGAAAAAGGTGCTAATTAAGTGTTAATCAGTAGCCAGATAACCTTCCCTGAACCCTACCCAAGGTCTCCAAAATGACCCATTGCCAGAGAATGTGATGTGATGGCCACAGAACAGAGAATGCAGACACGGACGTGAAAGGGTTTCTTAGCCACATCCCAGCCAATTAAGGCAGATTTGCCTATTATGCAGTTCTAATTAAATGACATCCACTATAGTGGACACGAAGCTAATAATAATAATAGTATTTAATACAGGCAGGGCTTTTCATATTCAAAACACAGGGAAAACACTAGCTAATTAACAGGTAGGCATCCCTTTTGGGGAAAGGAGAGGCCTTCTTTTGGGTGGTCTGCTATAAATCCAATGGATGGATAAAATATAAAGAAATGGTTCCTCCCTGAAAGGGATTCACCATCTTCTAAACCAGCGCTACCTGAAGTGTGGTCCATGAACCACTGCTAGTCCACAATAAGAAAAGCACAGAAATTGAGAGTAACCACTCTGGAAGCTTGAAGACAGCTTGACCTTGCTATGACATCCAAGTGGGTGATCAGTGGACACTTGTTGAACAGGAAATTGATGGGGTCAAAGCTCCATGGTGAGTGGCATGTGGCATCAGCTCCATAATCATCATACACAATAGGGCCACACATCTTAGTTTGTGAGTGACTGGAAATTAAATCCCCCACATGGGACTTTTCAGGCGGTCCAGTGGCTAAGACTCCGCACTCCCAATGCAGGGGCCCAGGTTCAATCCCTGGTCAGGGAACTAGATCCCACATGCCGCAACTAAGAGTTTGCATGCCTCAGCTAAAGAATCTGTATGCTGCAATGAAGATTGAAGATCCCACGTTCCAAAACTAAAACCTGACGCAGCCAAATAAATAAATAACATAAACACACACACACACACATTCTTCACTAGAGATTCAGGAGGGGGGATGCAGTTATAGTTACATCCCAACAAAGAAAGGAGAGGACAACATGCTATTTCACACCTCTATATTTTCCCTCATGCTGTTTCTCCGTTTGGAATGTTCTGTGTGTCCCTAACTCCTTCATTTCCTGCCCAATCTCTTTCTCATGCTTGAAGCCCTCTCTGTCTTAGGAAAGCCTGGCTGAGACTCCTGCAACAGATCAGATCCTCCCCACTCCCCTAGTCCCACCCACATTGCATTACTGCACTTTCCATCCAGCTCTGAGTTCATTTATGTCACTTTGCCCGACAGGGTCAACCTCGAAGGTAAGGCTGATGCTTTTTGGCTCTGAATTCCTAGTGCAGAGCGCAGAGTAGAGGCTCCTTAGATGTTTACCAGATTCCATTTTTAAAAATTCTGCAAAATATGCATAACAAAAATTTACCATTAAAAAAAATTACCATTTTAACCAGTTTTGAATGTTTAGTGGCAGCAGGGCTTCCCAAGTGGTGCTAGTGGTAAAGAACCTGCCTGCCAATGCAGGAGATGTAGGAGACATGGGTTCGATCCCTGGGTCGGGAAGATCCCTTGGAGAAGAAAATGGCAACCCATTCCAGTATTCTTGCCTGAAGAATCCCCATGGACAGAGGAGCCTGGCGGGCTATAGTCCATAGGGTCGCAAAGAATCAGACATGACAGAAGCAACTTAGCATGCATGCAGTGGCATTAAGTCCACTTGTTGTCCAACCATCACCACCATCCCTCTTCAGAACTTTTTCATCTTGTAAAACTGAAACTCCACCTACATTAAACACTAACTCCCCATTCCTCCCTCCCCATCAGCCCCTGGTGATCACCATTCTGATTTCTGTCTATGAATTTAAATACCTTAAATGATGGAATTCTAGAATATGTGCCCTCTTATGCCTGGCTTATTTCACTTAGCATGTCTTCAGTCTTCATCCATGTTTCAGCATGTGTCAGAATTGCCTTCCTTTTCAAGTGAATTCCATTTAAAAATCTTTAAAATAAGCACTCAGCTTTGCAATGAGTAGGAAAGGTGTTCCTCTCACTCCCCCACCCCAACCCTAGTTCTGCTTGGATTTGAAGCAGAGACGAACAGATAGAAGAAAAGGGTATTGATAACCCAGGAGGTGGCAGCAGAAAACAAGGGGGCCCGCGCTCCACACCTCCTTGGCACCATTTCTGGCTCTTGCTCACTCTGGTTTCTGCTCAGCTGTTCATCCTCTTGAAAGTTAGACTTCCCAATTCTGGACAGTGTGGCCAGCCAGGAACAAGCCCGAGAGGCCATCTAACCTTGGGCAGCAGGGTGCAAATGACAGTAGACATGGACTTGAAGTCCTAGCTGAGATCTCAACGATACCTGCTGGGTGACCTTGGGCAAGTCATCTAACCTCTCTGAGCCTTGTCTGTAAAACTGGAAAGATAATATGGTGTAACTTACAGGGTTGTTGAGGGGATCCGATGCGATAAGGCACACAAACCCCCTGGTAAACCTTAAAGTACTATATGTGCCAGTTATGGTTAGCTTTACTGTAAGCATAAAGGCTGTAATAAAAAGGAGGAAGACAGTATGGCTCATGATTTGTACTTCCTGATGAGGAAGCGAAAAATAGCTCCAGCGGCATCATTCAGCCTTCATCTTGGGGGCATTTCTTTTTTTTTTTTTTTTTACCTCCTTCCACTTTCTAAACTTTTGCCTTGGAGAGAGTTTCTGGTCCCATTCAGTCAAATGCCATTCATGGCCAGTTCACTGGCAATGTGAGAAACAAATGGGCGCCACGGAATTCATCCGGGACATCCGTGAACTTGGGTTGGGAGCGTGAGCTGGGCAGTAGGTTGGGTGCTGGTGACAGAAACAAAGGAGCTGAGTGGCTTGCCCTGGAGGAGCCCGCAGTGTAGGATGTGACCCAGGTGCAAGCAACACCTTCCGTTTTCCCCTTCAGGAGGCACGCCCCGTCTCCCTCCTCCCTGCCCTATGGCCCAGGAAGCTGACCCGTCTGCACCCATCTCAAAGGGCCCCCCACCCTCCGACTTGCTGTTGGCCAGTTCCAGCAAATGGTGAGGCCCCACCAAGAACTCACAGCGCAGGAGGAGAGTGAGGTGAAGGTTTATTCCCCAAGTTCCTCCCCATGAAATCTGCTTGGGCTGACTGACCTTCCCACTGACAGTCCCGGCTCCTTTTAAGGGCGGCCTTTTCTACTCACCTCTGGGCCCTGGGTGGTAAAAACAAAACAAAACAGACAAAAAACTCCCTTGTTACCAGCTTCTGCCTCTTGTGCTATCCCTGTGGTTCCCCTACACTGTCCGTCTTTGTGGATGGTCCCTTTGTACATAAATACTTGTCAAACTATCCTAACTGCTTCCTCTTGAGACTGCATGACCCAGTACTGTGGGGGCGGGGCCATTCCAAGCAAGACAAGCATCACAACCCCCCAGTTTAGCTCTTCTCATTTCGGTAGTGGAAGGCAACCAAGAAGATGAGAGCAGAGCCTGGAGAAATTTCCTAGATGTTGAGGGAGAGAGGTCCCGATGAGCTCTTTGGGTTGTATCCCTGGGATTGGGTGTGTGGGGAGGGGGCAGGGGGGCTGGTGATGGAGGAGAAAAAGGAGGCACAGGAAAGTCACATTTGCCACTTGTCAGTGGGTGCACATGCCTCATCTCTCACGGCCTCCACGGTGTTTACTGACCATCACTAAAGTGGAGCCTGACCTCTGTTCTGGGTGCATCAGAGGTTTGCAGCTTGTCTGGAGCATCAGAGTACGATGGCCACCATATTCTCCTCTTCAAGAGCCTGCCTGGGGACTTCCCGGGTAGTACAGTAGATAAGAATCTGCCTACCAATGCAGGGGACATGGGTTCAATCCCTGGTTCGGGAAGATCCTACATGCCCTGGGGCAACTAAGGCCCTGTGCCAGAACTACTGAGCCCATGCACCCTAGAGTTCTGGCTCCATAACAAGAGAAGCCACCACAATGAGAAGCCTGCCCACGGCAAACTAGAGAGTAGCCCCTGCTTGATGCAGCTAGAGAAAGCCTGCACACAGCAACGAAGACCCAGAACAGACAAAAATAAGTTAATAAAATAATTTTAAAATAAAACAACCAGCCCGTGTCACCTTCCCAAAGATGCTGCTCCCCAGCTCCCACTGAGGAAGGGCACAAGACCCTCCCCTTGGCCACAGTGGATTGGATCAGGGAAGGTCACCTGACCCAACTGGACCAATCAAATGCTCTCCCAGAAACTGAGCCTTGGGACACCTTGGTGGTTGTAGGCAGTCTTCGTTGGCTGCCTGAGTACCTTGTGCCAGGCATAGTGTGAGCCTGGAGGAAAAAGAAATGAACAGACCAGGAGGGCCACCTTAAGCAGTCATTTTCCACTGTGTGCACAGAACAACAGAAAAAGCTGAGAGAGAAGAAAAAAGCCATATGGCAGGAAAACAGAGATCAGAGACCTCAGAGCAACAGAGATAGAGAAAGACGAGGACTGAGCTGCCAAGGTTTCTGCTGGCTCCCCAGTTGCTGGTTCCTGCCCCCAGATGCCGGCTGCACTTTCTGTCCTTGAATCTTGGAGATAGCCTCATGTTCTTCCCATAAATTCTCCCTTTTTACTTAAGCTTGTACAAGTGGGTTCTATTTTGTGCCGCTAGACCGTCCCTGCCCCAGGCGTACCACGTGATACAATTAGCTCACAGTCCCGACGGGGCAATTTATCCTTTTTGCAGACTGTCTGCCATAAATTTTAAACCTCCACCTGGCTTCCCCACCAACCAGTGAGTGTCATTCTGGGTTAACTTGTGTTCTCGCAGGCTGCCAATGAGCTGGTGTCACCAGATGCAATGGCCTTTCCATGCCCCTGGCCCTCCTGTCCTCTCTCTGGCCCACCTGGCTGGGCATCCCTTTCTCCCTTAAACCCTCCCATCATGTGGCTCCTCTGACACCCCCCTCTCCTGTGTCCCTTCGTTCTCCTCCTCCTGCTTGTCATTTGACTGTCTTGGCCATCCCCTCCCCTCACCATAGTTTCTATCATCCCTTGTTTCCAGACACGGGTTTGCTCCTCAATTCAGCCCTCTCAGGTTCCCATGCCCATGCAGCTGCTAGAAGCATCATTGTGGGCACCCCACTGACCCATCAAACTTGGTGGGCTCCAAAGTTGTCTCAATATTTCCCCTCCCAAGCCTGACCCTCCTCTTGTATTCCCTAGTTTGGTTAATGAGGCAGAAAGTCTCTGCGCCCTTCATACGTGACTCTCAGAGCTGGGAAATTTTGGCAGGGAATTTTGGCCAGGCTCCTTATTCCTTTGCCAAGAAATACCCATCATGGGCCTCACTCAAATCATGATTCCAGTTTCTCTGACTTTCTCCTTGCTGCTTGTGTTAGAATGAGGCTCATGAGCTCCTGGGTGCTAAGGGTCTCTCTGTCCCTCACACTGAGGCCCACTGGTCCATCTTGAGGAGGGAAGCCCCACGTGGCCCATGTAGAGTGAAGGCCATCAGCTCCTCAAACAGGTTGTTCTGTAGGCCTTTACTCCCCCAGAAGAATTCCAATCCCTTGCAGGCATCAGTTAGAGACCCTCCATTCAGAGACCTAGGAGAGCATGGGGAATGCGAGTCTGTCAAGCCATGGCCACCCAGAGGGTAGGCTGGGAGAAACAGAAAGGTCCCTCCTACACTCTGTCAGTTCTGAGTTCAGCACAGGTGCTGAGCATCACTGCGGTCTGAGATCTCAGATGGCAACTGACAAGACAGCATCCCCTCACTGTACCACCAAAGGGACCCCAGTCCCCACCATCCACAACATAAGGACCCATTCAGGAGGAAATATGCTTCCTAAGGGTGGAATAGCCAGGGAAATGCTGGCTCTTGCAACAGATAAACCCCCAAGGTGCAATAGCTTATTGCAACAAAAGATTATCACTGAAATAAAGTCCTAAAATGGGTGTTCCTGAAGGATGGGAGGCTCTCCTCCCCAGAAGTCATTCAGAAACTCAGGCTTCTTCCATCCCTGTAGCTCTTCTGGACTCATCTGTACCACAATATGGAAGGTGAAAAGATTAAGCGTTTCTGCTGGATTGTGTGGCCCAGATGTGGCCACATGACTTTGTTCTGGCCAATGGCATCTGAGCGATAAAGATAATTGTCACATTTCGATCTGGCCCATGAAAATCTCCCACGTGCTCTTCCCCAGATCAGCTAGCTCATTTCTGTCCTAGGACATGGACCATCTCTGATGAGGTCCCTTGAATCAGAGAGGTGGCCCTGAATTTGAGGTTACAATGTTGTCCTGCTTCTACCCAATCCCCTGATTTGCCCCTCAACCCCAACTATACACAGGCCCTTGCATGGAGAGCCTCTGAGTGTCAACCTGGGGGGCAACCACTTGATTTTCAGTGGGGACCCATCACCCCAGTCCCTGTGCTGCTATGTCCTACAGCTGGGCGCTGACTTGAGGAGGCAACCACTGGAAGAGGAAACAGATCTTCCATGGCTCTTACACTCCAAACAAGAGGCTTCTCTGTAAAAAGAGGTCATGGATCAGAAGATGGAACAACTGCGCTGCCCAACTGGGGAGCCATTAGTCATGTGGGGCTATTTCAATTTAAAGTGATTCAAATAAAGTAAAATGTTTAGCTCCCCAGTCACACCAGCCACATTTCAAGTGCGTAACAGTGACATGTGTCTGCTGGCTGCCATTTTGGACAGCACAGGTATGGAACATATCCATCATGGCAGAAAGTTCTAGAAGGTGCCTTACAGGGCTGATGGTCCATGACTTTATGAAAAACAATGTGCAGTAAAAATGTAATGTCTGGTTAGCCAGAGTACTAGGTGGGGGGAGGGCAATAAAAAGGCAAGAAGGGAGAAATAGAGGAATATATGTAGAGGAAAACGTCTGGAAAGGAGAAATGCCCAGCTGTAAGACACAGGCCATCATAGACAATGGGGGTTGTTTACACGATGAGACTCAAATGTTTCAAAAAAAAAATGGGGGGGGAGGTGGCTGCTTGTTGAGGCAACATGAGGTCAGATGCTAGACAGCCTGAGGGTACTGAGGGAGCCCTAAGCATCTTCTCTGTGGCTCCCCTGGGGTTGTGACATAGTTCTGCTTCTCTTTGTTCTCCCTCCATCAGTCACTCTCTGTTTCTCAGAACATAACCAGCCCTGAACAGGTTGATCTTGCCTTCTGTCCATGGCTAAGTGACTTGGATTCTCTGTGCAGCTAAGTGAAACCTTTTTCTCAGGAGGCAGAACTAGACTGACCAAGTTGTCTCCTCACCAGACCAGAACAGCCTCTGGTCCTGGATCAAGGGCCCTTTCTAGCCTAATGAACTGCAGTCATGGAATGAGATGGATTAGATGGAAAAGAATATGGTGACCCAGATGGGAGGGTGTGAGGGCAAACAGGTTCCCTAAGAGGAGAACATGGAGTGCAGACATCATAAGACTTGGCTGGCCCTCTGGAGAGAGGAAAACCACACACTTATCAAAGATGAGTACCTAAAGAGGTCCCTTTCCTGCTTTCCTCCTACCTCTAACAGATACTGTGTACCTACTTGGGCTCTAAAATCACTGCAGATGGTGACTGCAGCCATAAAATTAAAAGACACTTGCTCCTTGGAAGAAAAGCTATGACAAACCTAGACAGTATATTTAAAAGCAGAGACATTACTTTGCCGACAAAGGGCTGTATGGTCACAGCCATGGTTTTTCCAGTAGTCATGTATGGATGTGAGAGTTGGACCATAGAGAAGGCTGAGCGCTGAAGAATCAATGCTTTTGAATTGTGGTGTTGGAGAAGACTCTTGAGAGTCCCTTGGACAGCAAGGAGATCAAACCAGTCCATCCTAAAGGAAATCAACCCTGAATATTCTTTGGAAGGACTGATGCTGAAGCTGAAGCTCCAATACTTTGGCCACCTGATGCGAAGAACTGACTCATTAGAAAAGACCCTGATGCTGGGAAAGATCGAAGGCGGGAGGAGAAGGGGACAACAGAGGATGAGATTGTTGGATGGCATCACTGACTCAATGGACATGAGTTTCAGCAAGCTCCAGGAGATGGTGAAGGACAGGGAAACCTGGCATGCTGCAGTCCCTGTGGTCACAAAGAGTCAGACACAACTGAGTGACTGAACAACAACAACTATGATGTGATTCCATACTCAGCAGTATAGAGAATGCCAAAAGGAATCTGAAATAGAAGTAGTCTGGCCTTTCCTATCCAGGATCTTCCGGTTAGCTGTGTGACCTTGAGCAAATTGCTTCACTTCTCTGTGCCTCAGTTTTGCCATCAGAAATGGCATATAATAAGTGTAGTTTGAAAAAAATAAAAAGAGTACAGTTTGCAGGAATGTATGGTCCTGTGTGGACCAGAGATGAGTGATTATATTGTCATGACACGTGATGAGTGTTAATGATCGAGGTGGGTGAGACATGTACATGTTTTCAATAGTTAGGCAATCCTTTCCCGCTTCTGAAGAGAGCAGCAGCCTCCATGGCTCTACCTCAGTTTCTGCCAGCAACAAGGAACCACTAATTCTCTAATCTGTTTTCATATTTACCTTATTTCTAAATATCGTGCTTATGCTGTCATTTATTGCTATTCTAACCACAGTCGTTACCATCTCGTATGGGTTGAATTGTGTGCCGTGCAAAAGATGCTGAAGTCGTAACCTCTAGGACCTGTGAATGTGACCTTGTTTGGAAATAGGGTCTTTGCAGATGATCAAGTTAAGATGAGGTCATTAGGATCCACCCTAATCCAATGACTGGTGTCCTTATAAAAAGGGGAAATCTGGACACAGACATGCACACAGGGAGAACACTGTGTTATGCTGCCACACGCCAAGGAACTATCAGAAGCTGAGCAGCTCAGAACAGACCCTTCCCTACCCCTTCAGAGAGAACACAGCCCTGATGACCTTGATCTTGAACATTTAGCCTCCAGAATACTGTGAGATGATACACTTCCGTTGTTTAAGCCACTCAACGTGTGGTACTTTGCTATGGCAGCCCTAGAAAATGAATCCACCATGGGTGCTCTTGTCGTTTAGTCACTTCAGTCATGTCCAGCTCTTTGTGACCCCATGGACTGTAGTCCACCAGGCTCCTCTGTCCATGGGATTCTCAAGGCAAAAATACTGGAGTGGGTTGCCATTTCCTTCTCAAGGGGCTCTTCCTGACACAGGGATCAAACTCGAATCTCCTGCATTGGCAGGCAGGTTCTTTACCACTGAGCCACCAGGGAAGCCCAATTGGTGCTTTACTTGAAAATAAAATTTAACTCTCCTCTCCTCATCCCTACGCTGTCTCTTGCCCCTATTATCCTCATAAAATTGTATCATTTTGGGGGGTTAAATCAGTATTCAGTGTTTATAAATATGGAAATATATTCACAGCCATCCCATGTAATATGCTTGGAATACATGTTCTTTCCTGTCCAAACTTTTATTTTCTCTGGAGTTAATGTCTATCTCTTACACCCTTTCTGTTTGCTTTCTGGTCCTTTATTTTATTTTGACCATGCTATGTGACTTGCGGGATCTTAGTTCCCCTACCAGGGATCGAACCCATGCCCCCTGCATTGGGAGCACAGAGTCCTAACCACTGGACCACCAGCAAGGTCCCCTTTTTGTTTGTTTGGCTTCTGGATACATGCAAATAAACTCCTCCAGCTTCTTGGTGCTTTTTCTCTGAGATGGTGTCTGAGGATCCTGCGTGCTCCTACTATGGTTGGCTTGGCTTCCACTCTAAGGTCTACTGCTCATGATGCCCCTGGGATCTCCTCTCAGTATTCAAGTGAGAATCTTCCTTGCCCCTCTCCAGTATGTGGGGTCTCCAGTATTCCTAACCCTATGCTTTCCAGAGTCATCTTTTACTTTCTTTATTAGTTATCTAGGACTACATAACAAATCACCCCAAAACTTAGTGGCTTAAGATGACAATAATAATTTATTAACTCTGTTTCCAGTACAGCACCTCCTGATTTCCATATAGCCCCCTTGCAGTCAGCTGCATGTGGAGTCCTGAGTCTAGAGTCCTTCCTGTTCAGTCTCTTCAAAGAGAAATCCCCAGGCTCTCATGGGATGGGGGACAGTCATCAGGCGACCCAGCTGGAATTGGCTCACTGCTTCAACAGGCTTGCAAACAGCCCTGTATTCAGCCCATCTGTACCTTGTACAGACCTGGTACCTCCATTTCCCCAGCCTTTCTCAGTTTCTGCTGCCCAAATCAGCTTGCTCCTTGAAGCTTCTACTGGCTACAGGCCATTGGCTTCCAGCGTTGTCCAGTCTCCTGAGTCAGTTACCATTTGTCCATTTGCCTTCTGGCTTCCAAAATGTTGATGACATCTTTCAATGGCTGTAATTTTCCTCTCTCATTTTCTTATTGTTATGGATTTAGATTCTTCTGTAAAAATCCCATCACTGTCATTTTAGTGGGGGCTTTGGGTGAGACCTTGGAGGTACATGTGTGTGCTTCATCATTCCATGGCCAGTTGAAAGTCTTCTATCCATTTTTCTCATTTAACAAATAATTGAGGTGCTCCAGCAGCAGGAACTGTGTCTTGTATTTCTTAGGTATCTTCTCACAGTAAATACTTATAGATTTGCATGAAATCCCACACTGGTGGGATTACAGGGGTGACATGGTCAATTCTGAGGATAAATGGGAGGAGGACCACCTATCTCCCTCATCCCTCTCAAGGATGCTTGAGCGCTGGTATCTGTGGCCTATACAACTGTCAGGCAGGCTTGGACCAAATTCCCTGCTTCCTAGTCCTGCCCTAGCTGGCAGGGCCGGTGGGAGGGTCATTTGCTGGGTTACTCATTCATCTATACCTTCAGTTTTCGGTACTTCACTTCCTGTTGGCTTCAGGATGCAAAGCAGCACTTGGGACCTCCCCCAAACTACTCAGGAAGAGGTCAGCCTCTTCTGACCTCTTCTGATTCCAGAAGGAGTCCCTTCTGGAGAGGTGTTTATTTGTGGATCTGTGTGTCTGCAGGGGGCAGATTATACGGAGGGGAAGGTAATTCAAGTTGAGATGGACAGGCAGGAGAAAGTCCAGAGATTCAATCAAACCTGCAAATGTATTCAGGAAGCCAAACTAGCAAGGTGTAGGAGCTACTGGGGGAAGGCTGTGGTCATGTAACCATAGCCAGCTTTTTTTTGCAAGAAGAAAGCAATGGAGGAAACACCAGCAAAGGTGGAGCCATGCAGACAGCCAAGGCCCCTGGCCCCTGCCTGTGTGATCTTAGGTGCTGAGAGGAGGGTTGGTCCAAGGGCTTTGCAGCTGCTGTGCTCAAGGGCAGCCCCCCTTGCTACCTGCTGCCACCCGAGCACTGTGGACAGGGGCGGAGCTGAACTGGGGAACCAGGTCCCAGCCAAAGGCTCCTTTGGAGAATGTGGCTTGAAATCCTCAGTATGGCTGGAACCCAGCTCCCTGAATAGTCCCTACAACAGCCCCTGGGCTAATTAACACCCAGCACTGTCATCTGACTTGAGTGGCAGAGGTAGGCAGGTCATTTGGACAGGTCAGATGACCCTTGGACAGGTCATTTCTAATTGTCATGGTTTTCTTGAAGTGTAAAATGTATATGGTAGAGTGCACAGATCTTAAATGTTCAGCTTGATGGATTTGTATGGGTGTATAGACAACATAACCATAGCCAAAATTCAGATTTAGAACAATTTCTGCTCCCGCCCCAGAAGGTACCCCCATGCCCTGCCCCGATCAATGCCCCCATAAGCAACCACTATTCTGACTTCTAGAAATTCTAATTATAGATCAGTTTTACCTCTCTGTGAACTTGCTATATATAAATGGAATCCAACAGCATTTTACTCTGGCTTCTTTCACAAAATATGATGTCTCTAAGATTCGTTCATGTTATTGAAGTCTTTATATGTTCTTTTGTATAAAAAGAACATATAAAATATATAAATAATATATTCATATATTTATAATTTTATATATAATATAGAAATATTAAATTTTTGATATATAAACATAAGCTATGTTTAATATAAAATATAGAAATATGTATACAATATAAATATGTAATACAAATATATGTAAAATATATATTTTATATAGAACATAATATAAAGTATAGAAATAAAATATAAACATTAAATTTATTATATTCATATTTCATTTATAAAGAATGTATAAAGTATATTATTTAAACCTGCTTATGTCTCCCTGCTTATTTAACTTATATACAGAGTACATCCTGAGAAATGCTGGGCTGGATGAATCACAAGCTGGAATGTAGATTACTAGGAGAAATACCAATAACCTCGGATATGCAGATGACACCACCCTAATGGCAGAAAGCAAAGAGGAACTTAAGAGTCTCTTGATGCAGGTAAAAGAGGAGAATGAAAAAGCTGGCATAAAAATTCAACATTCAAAAACCTAAGATCCCAACATCTGGTTCCATGCTGCTGCTGCTGCTAAGTCGCTTCAGTCGTGTCCGACTCTGTGTGACCCCATAGACGGCAGCCTGCCAGGCTCCCCCGTCCCTGGGATTCTCCAGGCAAGAACACTGGAGTGGGTTGCCATTTCCTTCTCCAATCATGAAAGTGAAAAGTGAAAGTGAAGTTGCTCAGTCGTGTCCGACTCTCTGCAACCCCATGGACTGTACCTGTCCATGGGCTCCTCTGTCCATGGGATTTTCCAGGCAAGAGTACTGGAGTAGGTTGCCATTGCCTTCTCCACTGGTTCCATGAAAGTGAAAGAAAATGAAAGTGAAGTTGCTCAGTCATGTTCGACTCTTTGCGATCCCATGGACTAATATAGCCCACCAGGCTCCTCCATCCATGGGATTCTCCAGGCAAGAATACTGGAGTGGGTTGCCATTTCCTTCTCCAGGGGATCTTCCCAACCCAGGGATCAAACCCAGGTCTCCTGCATTGCAGGCAGACGCTTTAACCTCTGAGCCACCAGGGAAGTCCTACCCATGAGTTCATGGCAAATAGATGGGGAAAAAATGGAAACAGTGACAGGCTTTATTTTCTTGGGCTCCAAAATCACTGTGGATGGTGAGTGCAGCCATGAAATTAAAAGACACTTGCTCCTTGGAAGGAAAGCTATGGCAAACCTAGTGTGTTAAAAAGCAAAGACATCACTTTGTTGACAAAGGACCACATGGTCAAAGCTATAGTTTTCCAGTAGTCATGTATGGGTGTGAGTGTTGGACTATAAAGAAGGCTGAGCACTGAAGAATCGATGTTTTTGAACTATGGTGTTGGATAAGACTCTTGAGAGTCCCTTGGACAGCAAGGAGATCAAACCAGCCAATCCTAAAGGAAATCAACCTTGAATATTCCTTGGAAGGACTAATGCTGAAGCTCCAATACTTTGGCCACCTGATGCGAAGAGCCGACTCATTGGAAGAGACCCTGATGCTGGGAAAGACTGAGGGCAGGAGGAGAAGGGGACGACAGAGGATGAGATGGATGGATGGCATCACCAGTGGACATGAGTTTCAGCAAGCTCCAGGAGACAGTGAAGGGGCTGGGAAGCCTGGCATGCTGCAGTCCATGGGGTTGCAAAGAGTTGGACATGACTGAGCAATGGAACAACAAAATTATTCAAACATTTTATGATATGTTAATATATAACATATGTAATGTATATTATTATTATGTATTTTACATACACACTTTTATATTGCTGAGTAGTAGTCCATTGTGTGACTAGACCACAGGTTATCTACCCTTCTCCCGTTGACAGGGATGTGAAGTTTGAGTGCGTTTACACACCATTCCTGGAGAGTCCAGGTGTGAAGTCACCTCAGCTCCCCAGCAGTGTCTTCCCGTGGCAAGATCCTTCCCCTGAAACCCCACCACACTTGCCGTGCAAGGAGAACTGTGGGCAGGATGAGGCAGTTGTGAGTTTCTTGCCTGAGGCATTGGGGATGTAACATACAGACTGAGGAGCCCATGGAGCCCCTGGTGCTGGAAGTTTGAAAGCCTGGAGACTGTGCACGCAGTCAGGGCCTTCAGCTCCTTCCCTGTGCCCCACCCCCACCACGGCTCACCAGTCCATTGTAACCTTGGCCAAGGCCAGCCTTGCCGCCCCCCACCCGAACCCTTCCATAGTTAGCTACAGAGAGGCCTCCATCAAATATCAGGCCTATGACCAGAAATAACAAAGGCAGGAAAAGCCCCAGGGACGAGAATCTGAGCAGCTGACACCAGGCTTTAACCTCCTCACCCTGCCATTGTGAGGACAGCCTGGATCGCCCCGTCCTTAGCTCTGGCCTGCTGCTTGAGGCCCTTTATGAGATCTCCCTGGGGAGCAGGGGCGCCAGACAAAGCCCAGAGTTCTGCTGAGCTTATTGAAAGGAGAAAAAGCCCATTAATATTCGTGCGCATCTCTCTGCCTCCCCCACCCCACCCCCACCGCCATGGCCAGAGTGGAGGTCAGCACAGCACAGGGCAGGCTTCGGGCAGGTCTGGACCAACTCTGAGGCAGCTCGTGCTGACCCCTCACAGGATCCACGTTCCTGAGCCCTGGATCTGCCCTGTACTCCCCTCTCCTCACCCTCTGCAGACCAACCAACCCACCAACCCACAGGCTGGCTGTGAAGCAACACCTGGAAGAATCCTGGCACTTGATTCTCAATCAATGCAGTTTCCCATCCTGGCCTCAGGCCATGGGGGGTCCACCACTATCAGACCCCTTGGAGCCCTCTGCCACCGCCCAGCTGCTGACATCCTTCAAAGAGCCCCCATTCAAGTCAGGCCTTGGTTCAAGTCTTGAACTTGCTGTCTTTCACTTGGGAATGCCTTTCCCCTGTTCTGTGCTCATCTGCCTCTCCCCACCACTCACGTCTCAACCCACATGGCACCGCCTCCAACAAGACTTCTCTGACCACTCTAGTTTGAGCAGTACCTCCAGAATACATGGATATTTATTTTCTCAATAGCATTGATAGGTTATTTACCTATTTGTTTATATGGTTATGAACTGTCTCCCTTGTTTGGTATGTAAACTTGCTGTGGACTGTTTGTGTCACCCCCAAATCCACATGTTGAAGCCCTAATTCCCTATGTTACGGTGTTTGGAGATAGAGCCTTTGGGAGGTGATTAGTCAGTCCTAAGGGAAATCAACCCTGCATATTTATTGGAAGGACTGATGCTAAAGCTGAAGCTCCAAAACTGTGGCCACCTGATGAGAACAGCCAACTCACTGGAAAAGACCCTGATGCTGGGAAAGATTGAAGGCAGGAGAAGAAGAGGCCAGCAGAGGATGAGATGGTTGGATGGCATCACCGACTCAATGGACATGAACCTGGGTGACCTCTGGCAGATGGTGAGGGACAGGGAGGCCTGGTGTGCTACAGTCCATGGGGTCACAAAGAATCGACTTAGTGACTGAACAACAATAACAATAGGTCATGAAAGTGGAACCTCATGATGGAATTAGTGCCATTATAATAAAGGACACCAGAGAGATCTCTTTCTCTTTGCCATGTGAAAACACAGCAAGAAGATAGCCATCTGTTAACCAGGAAGAGAGTCCTCACCAGGAACTAGATTGACTATAACCTTGATCTTGGAGTTCTCAGGCTTCAGAACTTGTGTGTATATACACACACCACCTAGATGTTGTAGTCTTGACTCAAATCTATAAGGCAGGCCAGCAGGTTGGCAGGGTTTCTATGCTATAGTCTTGAGGCAGAATTCCTTCTTCTCTGGGAAAACCCAGTTTTTGCTCTTAATGCCTTCAACTGATTGGATGAGGCTCACCCACATTATCAAGGGTAACTTCCTTTATTTATGGGCAATTGACTGGAAATGTTAATCACATCTATGAAATACCTTCACAGCAACATCTAGACTGGTGTTTAACCAAACAACTGAGTACTCAGCCTAGCCAAGTTAACAAATAAAATTTCATGATCACACCCTCTCTGAACCAGCTTTCTCCCCTTTGAAATAAAGATAAAAGTCCAACTGTGTAATCCCTTCCCCTTGAGTGTCATTGAGATCTGTTATCTGAGTTTTAATGAATAGAAATAGAATATGCAGAAATGAAGAGATGTCACTTCCAGGATTAGGCTACAGAAAGACTTGGTTTCCATCTTGCCCACCCTCTCTTGCTCAGTCACTCTGAGGGAAGCCAGCTGCCATGTTGTGAGCTGCCTTTGGGGAGGCCCATGTGGTGTGGAACTGATGTTTCCAGTAAATATCCAGTGAAGACTCAAGGCTGGCATTGGCCACATGGGAAGTGGATCCCCTCCAACCTGCCACCTAGGAGAGCCTCTGGCTCTGGCTGATGTCTTAACTGCAATCTCACAAGAGACCCTGAACTAGAGGCACCCAGTTAGGCCAACCTGGGTTCCTCACCTGCCGAATCTGTGAGATAATAAACGTGTGTTGTTTTAAGCTTCAAAGTTCGGGGTTAATTTGTTACACAGCAAGAGATAACTAACAGGCCTCATGAGTGGCAAGTGTCTGGTGTAGTCTCCAGCATACAGTAGGTCATATGACATTATGTGAAAGTTCTCTCAGAGTTACTTGCATTTTCAAAGAAGTTCAGTTCAGTTGCTCAGTTGTATCCGACTCTTTGCGACCCCATGAACCGCAGCATGCCAGGCCTCCCTGTACATCACCAACTCCTGGAGTTCACCCATACCCATGTCCATTGAGTCGGTGATGCCATCCAACCATCTCATCCTCTGTCATCCCCTTCTCCTCCTGCCCTCAATCTTTCCCAGCATCAGGGTCTTTTCAAATGAGTCAGCTCTTCACATCAGATGGCCAAAGTACTGGAGTTTCAGCTTCAACATCAGTCCTTCCAATGAACACCCAGGACTGATTTCCTTTAGGATGGACTGGTTGGATCTCCTCGCAGTCCAAGGCACTCTCAAGAGTCTTCTCCAACACCACAGTTCAAAAGCATCAATTCTTCGGCACTCAGCTTTCTTTATAGTCTAACTCTCACATCCATACATGACCACTGGAAAAACCATAGCCTTAACTAGATGGAACTTTGTTGGCAAAGTAATGTCTCTGCTTTTTAATATGCTGTCTAGGTTGGTTATAACTTTCCTTCCAAGGAGTAAGCATCTTTTAATTTCATGGCTGCAATCACCATCTGCAGTGATTTTGGAGCCCAGAAAAATAAAGTCAGCCACTGTTTCCACTGTTTCCCCATCTATTTCAAAGAAGACTCCATCCCAAAGGCATGATTTTGTCATGGAACTTTCCAGCAGAGTAATGGGAGGGAGGGTACTTCTGAAACCACTTGAGGTCACACTACATAGATGGCCATCAATTTGATTCCAGATAAGGCAAAGAAGTAGTCTTCTCCCTCACAAAAGAGGGACTACTGCTGAGGATGCCCCAAGGCAGGGGCTCTGGCAACTTCCTCAGGAAAAGAATCTATATTGACAACAAATAACTTGGGCTACAGTCTGTGGAGTCAAAAAGAGTCAGACACAGCTGCATGTGCACACACATGCACACAAACATCTCTAGAGAGGGCACTAGAGCTAGAGTAGCTCAGTGGGCTTCCCTGGTAGCTCAGTTGGTAAAGAATCCGCCTGCAATGCAGGAGACGTGGGTTCAATCCCTGGATTGGGAAGATCCCCTGGAGGAGAAAATAGCAACCCACTCCAGTATTCTTGCCTGGGAAATCGCATGGACAGAGGATCTTGGTGGGCTACAGTCCATGGAGTCGCAAGAGTTGGACACGACTTAGTGACTAAACCACCACCAGAGATAGAGTGGGGAGCAAAGGCCTAATGTCACTGACCTCAGAGCCTTTCCAGGTCTGGGAAGAAGCTAGTAAATAATTACACCAATGTAAATATAATGATAAATCGACACCTGTCCTTTGTGGAGAAGGAATTTGTAAACTAGGAAAGTGACCTAGACTAGAGGGGTCAGGAGAATTTCTTGGAGGAAGGGGTATACGAGCTGAGATATGAGGACAAGCAGGCATTAACTGGATGAAGAAGGAAGGGGAAAGCATTGCAACCAGAAGAAACAGCATGTGCAAATGCCCTGTGATGGGAGCTAACCTGGCATATTTGAGAACTGATAGGAGAATGATATGTGGCCAGAAGACAGTGATAGGGTCAGGGTGAGAGAGAAGTTAGGATGGTCAGCGGGGGTCAGACCATGCTGACCTTGTAGTAAGTTGTAGGTCATGGATCTTTATTTGGAAAACAAAGGGAAGCCATTGGAGAGTTGAAGTGGAGGATATGATGTAATCAGATTTGTGTTGTTAAACAGTTTTCTGGAGACCATGTAGAGATCGGATGAGTGGGAGTGGGAGGGGAGGCTGAGTGGGGTATAGTAGTGGCCCAGAGAAGGGTGCTAGCAGCTTGGACCCTAGTGGGAACTGTGGAGGCAACAAGATGGGAAGCAGCAAGCTGATGCAGAACATCACCTAGCTCCCAGTAGAGACGAAAGCCCCAAAACACAATGCCAGAGAACATTCAATGGATCGGAGTTCAAGTTCTGACTGTGCTTCTTACCAGCTCTGTGGCCTCTGACAAGTTTCTAAACCTCTCTGTGTTTCAATGTCCTCATGTGGAAAGTAAGCAGAAGAAGGCCAACCTTACTGGCTAGTTGTGCAGACTTTATAAGATAAGCCTCTAAAGTGCCTGGGCTGAGGTACCCCATAGATGTCATAGAAAAAAATGCTGACCGAGACAGACAACGTCTCTTTTGCTACAAATGACATAACATACATTTGCTGTACTGTTTGAGAATATTCAAGTCTGCCATAGAAGATAAGTAGACAAGAAAGTGAAAGTGAAAGTCGCTCAGTTGTGTCAGATTCTTTGCGGCCCCAGGGACCATACAGTTCATGGAATTCTCCAGGCCAGAATCCTGGAGTGGGTAGCCTTTACCCTTCTCCAGGGGATCTTCCCAACCCAGGGATCGAACCCAGGTTTCCCGCATTGCAGGTGGATTCTTTACCAGCTGAGCCCTCAGGGAAGCCCACACAAGTTGGTTGGATAAAATTTGCTGCTGATACATTTGTAACCAGGGATAGATGTTATGCCGATAATGTAGAGCAGAGAACTGAAGAGAAATAAAGAGAGATGGAAAGAGCAAGGGATTCCTAATATTCATGAGGTACTAAATATACAAGAAACACGAAATATTCATGAGTCACTAAATATATTTAAGGCACCTGAGGCACTAAATATTCATAATAAGCTAAATATACATGAGGCATATGAGGCACTCAATATTCAGCCACCCATTGGTAACACTCATTCTGGCCCCATGTGTCCAAGAAATGCAAATAACCATGGCTGTTCCCCAGGCTAATTGGAGACCGGCAGCCAGGGCCTGGCACTCTGTCTCTGAGCCTCTCCGATTGAACATGAGCGTGACACTGGCCCCAGGCACATTCCAGACTTCTGTGCACCTCAAACCTCAACTGTGGTTTCATACCCACACTGTCAAGTGAGGAAGGCAGAGACAGCAGAGAGAGAGACAGCACTGCCCACCCAGGATGTAGGATGCTGGTGCCCCTGTCCTAAGTGTTCCAATCTGCTGCGTCTTTGTGTCTCACTCTGTATTTTCGTTAACCTCATGGCCCTGTGTGATCTGATCCCCTTCTCTCAATTTAGGAGCCTTTCTTTCCTGTGATCTCTGGGATCGCTTGCCTGGAAGTGTATTGGGTGGCCATTATTCCCACATCACAGGTGAGTAAGGATGGATAATGACGCTCTGCTGGCGCCGTGTCAGATGGAACATGGTGCACTGTGGTTGGGAGAATGGGAATGAGGCATGGCAGGTGGCAAGCCAACTCTAGGGAAATGGTGATTATTTGGAATGGGGTGAGCACCCAGTTCTGCCAAGGGTACAGAACTGAAGAGTCATAGCTGTGGGTGCTTGTGAAGATGTAAAAAAAAAACAAAACCCTCAAGTAGGAAGTTACTCATGCCCAGAGCGAACTTGTTTAGTGTCCTATGAGATTTGTAATTTCTTCGAGTATGTTAACAAGAATTCCCATGTTGGAAAATGGACCCAAAACACCAAGAAGTTAAGAACCACTGTGGCAAGTGCTAAGCTCTGGTGCAGTAATAAATAGTCCCCTAAATTCTTAGGGACTTAACACAACAAAGATTCATTTTTCACACACACACACACAATATGCCTATTTGAGGTTGGCTGAGGCTTCTGCTTTATCTTGTCCTCACTCCAGGACACAGGTTGATGGGCCACTATTCAGAATATTCCCATCCACTGTGGCAAAGGAAAAGCAAGGTCACTTCCTGCTCATAACTCATTGGCTGTGACTGGTCACATGATTCCACTCAACCACAGCAGGCCAGGAAGTGCAATTTCTCCACGTGCCTGGACAGCCAGAAACATTTCGTGGATGTCTCTGATTTGACTTCACTTGGATATACAAAAACTCACAGATGTAGGAGGGTATGGAGATGAGAGTGTCCAGTTCGAACTTCAAGACCACCTTCAGAAGACTCTGTGAGGTTTTCCAATACTACTGCCATCCCCAGCAGACTTAACTCAATGTCTTCTGCCTCCACCAAAGCATTTATTCAAAGCACAGGGGAGAAGGTGGCCAGTGACAAGCATCCAGAGAGACAGGGCCTCTGTCTTCAGGAGCAGACACGTCAGAATGACACATGCAGTGGCCAGAGAGGAAGGAAGGGCCTGGAAAGAAAGGTGATGGATGGAAGGACGTCAGGGCAGCCGAGTAAACTTGGCATGACCTTTCCAATTTAACTCGGTAATAGGTAAACACTTGGCTTTTAAAATAGCATTTGCTGTAAGTAGGCCTGTTAATTAGTATTAATTAGCAGCTGGTAGTTTCTGTTGCCTCCTAATTGGTGGTTTGCAAGCCAAGAAGTTGAGGTGGAGAGTGGGGTGAAGGTAAAGGTGAGTGGACAGAGGGGCTTCTAGTTTTCTAGAATGAGCAATTAGTAATCACTCACGTGAAAGCAGGGATGCTTCCAAGCTTGATAACTTCCCCAGAGCAGTTACCCCTGGCTGGATCCCTATTATGCTTGACGCAAATATACACCCAGCTTCCTTTCACAGGTGGCTGCTGTGCTGTAGGCCAGTAGTACTTTCTCTCTAACCCCATCAGAGCCTGGGACCGATGCAACTTTACAAACTCCTTTCAGAAGCATTGCCCTCTTGCCCCAGCCTGTTCTGGCATGTTCTCTTTCATCCACGGCCTTGCTAAAGAACCCCATCCAGGCCAAAGTTGCCAGATCTTTGGGAGTGTCCTAGGTTTCTGCCCCCTGGGGAGAGGAAGCATGCCAGCTTGGAGAGCTGGCTCCAGTTGGACAGAAGAGAAGAGAGTTGGCTTCTAGAAGGTCACTGAAACGTTAACCCCTGAGCTTTGGAATCACTGAAATTGGGTCCGAGTTCCAGCTCCTCTGCTTGCTATCTGTGTGACCTTGGGCTCATGACCTGTAACCCCTCTGAACCTGTTTTCTCACGCTGCTAATGAGAGAAACTTTTTCGTAGAGACTTGTTGTGAGATTAAATGAAATCATGTATGCTAAGTGGTCACCACTTAGCCTAGCATATAGGGTGCTCATTAGATGGCATTTATTATTGTAAACGAATATTAGACTCATTAGACAAAAGTTAAGCCTTAATGAGGATTTCAGGTGGCTCAGCGGGAAAGAATCTGCCTGCCAGTGCAGGAGACGCAGGTTCGATCCCTGGGTTGGGAAGATCCCCTGGAGAAGGAAATGGCAACCCACTCCAGTATTCTTGTCTGGGAAATCCCATGGACAGAGGAACCTGGTGGGCTATAGTCCATGGGGTCACAACGAGTCAGACACGACTGAGCAACTAAACACAAAGGAACATACACATGGGAGATAGCAGAGGGCCGAGGAGCCCAGCTGCGGTCCATGTGATCGAAAAGAGTTGGACATGACTTAGCAACTGAGCAACAACAACAATAAAGGTGACTTTCAGTTGTAAATAACAAGTCACAGTGGCCTAAACAAGATAGTTTCTTTCATGTGCAAACATCCAGAAAAATGAAGCTCAGGCCTGGTATGGTGGCTTAGAGACCCAGGTTCCTACTATCTTGTCACTCAAGTGTGCATGGTCTCAATTTCCAAGGTCACCTCTTGGTCCAAGATGACTGCTCCGGTTCCAGCTGCCACGTCTACATTCCAGCCAGCAGAATGGAGGACAGGTATAAAAAGGGACAAAGGACGCATATCAGCTGTCTTTGAAGGACAGCTCCCAGGAATTTGCCACATGACCTTTCTCCTTACATTTTAGTTTGGTCATGTGATCACACATGGCTACAAGGAGGCATCGAGAAGAGATAGTTAATCTGCAAGAGAGGGAAACATCAAGGGGACACACAGAGAAGTAGGGAGTAAAAGTTGTGTCTTTGTTCATTCGGAAAGTCTCATTTGGAACTGAAGTTAGTGAGAGCTGGTTTGTAACTTTCAGTCAAAACAACAACCAAGACAATCATTGTCATGATTGTTTCCCTGACCTGGCATTAATGGTGTTGTCTTCATCAATATGCCTAAGAATAATCACGTGGAGGTGTTTGTTTTAAACATCCATTTTCTGATCCCATTCCCCAGAAATTACAATTCCTTGGGTCTGGGGAGCCAAGACCAGTATTTTCAGCCATCTCCCTGCCACCTATCCCCCATTCTATTGTAGGCAGTCCAAGGACTACAGTTTAAGAAATACTGTTTTATAGCCAGTTCAGAGGGATATCAGTTACTGCTGCAGTGTAACAAACAGCCCTAAACTTACCGGCTTAAAACAATGTTGTATTATTTTGCTCACAAATTCTGTGGGTCAGGAATTTATAAAAGGTATAACAGGGACAACTTGTCTCTGCTCCATAATGTCTGGGGCTTCGATTGGGAAGACTCCAAGGCTGAGTATGTCTCAAAGACTGGGACCTGGAATCCTCTGGAGGCTCCCTCATTCACACATCTGGGAGCTTTTGGCTGGGACCTCAGCAGGGGCCATCAGCTGCAACACCTACATGTGGGCCCATCCATGTGTCTTGGGCATCCCCATAGTATAGTCACTGAGTTCTAAGAACCAGACTCTCAAGAGAGAATGAAGAGGAAACTCAGTTGGCCTTCAATGACCTAGCCTCCAGAAGTCAGACAGTGTCACTTCAGCTATAGTCACGGGCCACCAGATTCAAGGGGGAGGGGACATAGACTCCCCCCCTCCACCAACCTTACATTGTATAGGATAAATGAGAGTTCCTGTTACAGCCATCTTTGGAAACCATCATCTTCCAGGCAACCTGGGCATCAGCAGAGGAATTGCAGGAAATGCCAGGTGTGCAGGCTTCTGGTCCCCACGCTGCTGGAAGCAAATCTTCCTTCCTCCTATCTATTTTCTGTGATGACCGTTTTCATCATCCAAGATTCTGCCTTTCCCCAGGTCCTGACCTGGAACTCAGAGCCAGAGGCTAGGGGAATGTGGCCAGCTTTTTGCATATGGCTCCACCTCCTCCTCAGGCCTCCAGAAGGCGCCAGTGGTGTATTGGTCTTGTGGTTCCCCGTTGGCTTTGCAGGATCCTGTGTGGGAGCCTCAGGAGGGAGCTGATCCAGGCGGGGAGGAAATGCCTGGTTCCTCTGGCTGGGATTCCACCCAGGGTGTGTCAGGGAACTCCATTCAGGATTTTAAAAAATCATCTGTCACATGGCTCTTTGGCCAGCTTAGAATAATTGCCAAGTTTTTGCTCTCTAAACCACATGGAAGCTATGGAGGAATTCTTTTTTCTTCTTTTTAATATCAATTTTAACAGTGCCTTGGCATGGGATTCTTCACAAAGGAAAACACACCCTGAAACCATCGTGCTGGATTTCTGGGGCTTCTATCTACTCTGGCTGGAAACTCAGACACACAGCATTTTGAGGGCACAGACCCCCAGCTTCTGCTTGGCTGATTTCCCACCCAGGACCCTGCTGGTGGGCTTGGCGGAGACCCCTGCACTGAAGGATGGCCCCTGACCCAGTCACATTCCCCTTGACCTACTGGATGCTGCTCCTTTTGGTTAAAATCAAGAGTAACTTCAGACTAACCTCACAGACCTTCATCTGGTCCTCTCACCTTCCAGATGAGGGAACAGAGGCCAGAAAGCCAAAGTGATCTGTCTAAAGCCATGTGGCTACCCAAGGCTGAGAGCCTGAATGCTTTCTAACCCCTCCTCTGGCTCTTTTACGAAACGGGCTTTGAAAGGGGGGTGGCAGGAGCACCTCTCCCATCTTGCTAATTAGTAAAATGCCTCTCTCATCCTTCCCTTTTTCTAAACATTTCCTCCCTTTCCTACGTGCACGACGCTCTGCATTTGCTATTCCTGTCAACCAGCAGAACAGACATCTATTTGAGCTGACATGTGCATTAAGGTCCCTCTGGAATGAACTTGCTGCTGGTGGCTGTCGTGGTCCAAGCTGTCATTCAAATAATGTGTGACTCTTCGATCCAGGCTTTCCCCCTAATAAACCCCTCAATGGCCCTCTTGGATTTCTTTTAGGAACTCTTGGGTTTCCTTTTTTAATGTGGCCATCACAAAAAGCCCCCAGTGTCTGACAGAGGGCAGGACTAGCCCAGAGGCATTATTCAGGGAGGTTTTAAACAGGTCTGCAAGTTCTCTGACCACTTTCCCATTGAGAGGTGGCATCGATGTCCTTTCCCCATGAATATGACATGGCCCAGTGACTCACTCGGAACCAGGAGAACACCATAGAAGTGAATGATCTCCCAGGCAAGGCCAGCTGAAGCACGAAATCTCCCCCTTGAGACCCTCTCTCTCTGCATGTCATCTCCAGGGACACTTCCTCCAAGGCCCCAGCTGCCATGCTGTGAGACCCCCAAGCCATGTGAGAGGCAGCTTAGACATCACATGGGGATTGGCAGTCCCTCTGAGTCCAGCCTTCAAGGAATCTCAACCCAGGTGCTAGCCTTGTGACTGAAGGAGCTTCAAGATGATTCCAGAGTCCTGCCATTTGTGTCATCCTAGCCTTCTTATCTCCCAACTGAGGTCCCAGTCATTGTAAAGCAGAAACAAGCTGTCCCTGTCCAAATTCCTGACCCATGATCCATGAGTAGCATAGACTGCTTAAGTAACCAGGCTTTGGAGCGGTTTGTTACTCGGCAACAGTGGCAACATCCAACGGGGTAGGGGACATCTTTGTAAAATATCTGAGACTCCTAGGCTCAAAATCCCACAGGGCACATGGGTTCATCAGCCATGACCTTAAGTAGACAATGAAAGTGGAGCTGGTACCAAGCTCCCAGGTGAACTCCTTGAAGGCGCTTCTGGGAGAAAATGAAAGAAGTCTGGAGTAGGGTGGATTTACATTTCTGTTCCCTCCACCTGGAATGCCCTTCCCTATTCTTTTGCTTGGCCAGCTGCTACTCATCACCCAAGACTTGGTTCAGGATGAGTCCCTTTTCTGGACTCCCTGCTGAGCTCTATTTGCCCACTTTAGTGTTCTCACCACAGTAGGTTTCAACTGTCTTCCTAGTTAGACTGGGAGTTTCTGGAGGTTGGCAACTTTCTCTTGCCAGTCTTGGCCCTGGGGCTCAGAACATGGCCTATCTGCAAAGTTGGTCTCCTCCCCACTTCTACACCTCCCCGTCCTTCCCTTTCTCTCTAACACTCTGGACTCTGATCTCCCCTACCCACCTTCTTGGTACCCAGCATAGGCTCTGAGTCCCATTCCCTCTCCTTTGAAGGCTCAGCTGAATTTCCCTCCACTACCACAGATTCAGCCCCATGCCTGCTTCCCCTGTTTTGGCTGGCACCACTTTTGTGGGTAACAGGGGATGAGAAAGGCCTTTCTGGACTCCTCTCCAGGGACTCCAAACTCAAAAGCAGACCTCCGGAGGGTGTGCCTCTCCCCCACCCCCCATAGCCTTCCAGGCCGCCACATGAGGGCATGGCCACTGGAGATGGGCAGGGTAAAAGGAGGCCGTGTGGGGCCTGATCTGTCTAGAAAGTGTCACTGGCCTTTCCCACACTGAATCGTGTCACAGAAATTGTTGCTGACAGGGGTCAGGTGGCCTAACATTGAATTTGGAGGGCGGGGATCAGTGTGAATGGTGCCTTGCACAGAGCAGGGGCCCAGAAGGCCCACAGGGCTAATGAAGGCGGCCAGGCATTGTGAGAGGCCTGCAGGACACTCCGGGGGCATGGCGGGGAGGCTGGGAGAGGTCTTAGCCCCGAGGGGAAGAATGCCCATGTCAGGGAAGGCAGGCATTAACTCCAGCAGGGCCGAGGGGCCCCGCATTAACTCCTCAAAGGCCGTTGAGCTGGGCCTGTGATTGACAGGTGGGCTCTGTCAATCAGGAGAAGCTGGCGGTGAGAGAGTGGCCACCAGACACAAAAGAGGACATGTTTGATGAGCTCTGGGGGCTGGGCTCGAACAGAGAATGGCTGAGCCTAAGTGGTAGGGAGCCTGCAACCTGATGGCAGAGACCAGAGTTTTAACTGGGGACCTGTTCCACCCAGGCATGAGTTGATTAGAGGGTGTCTGTCTTGGAGAAACTGTCGTGGCTCATTGACGATATCCATGCCAGATCCTTGAGCTTGCCTTAGTTATTCAGTGAGGCACTTGGTCACAAATGCAGGGCACAGACGATGACATTGTGTGTGTTAGAGAGGCTTTCCAAGGAGGGGGGTGGGGATTTGGCGGTGATGGTTTAATTGGGCAGAGAATTCAGGACACGATAGGTGCCGGATAAATATTTGATCATTTACCCATATAGCACTAGTGTCCCAAATGGTATTTTTAATATAAAGCCCCAACATCTTATTTTCTAAGTATAAAGATTAATTTAAATTAGATGTAGGCAGTCATTCTAGACAATGTAAACTCTATAGATTAGAGTAGAGTGGTGGGGGGAGGTGCATCTTCTCACCGAAAGTCGGTCAACGCCAGCATAACGGTATATTTACCACCAGACTTTTTACTTATACATCTTTTAAAACATAATTGTGATCAACTGTACACACAATTTGGTAATTTTCTCTTTTCTTGCTCAACGTAGTGATACAAGCATTTTTCATGCTATTCCAAACTCCTGGTAAACATCATTTTTAATGGCTATGTAATATGGATTGGATTTTCAATTTTCATTAAATTTCTGTTTTATCTTCAGCCTGATTGCGTTGAGGAGCCTAATTTCTGCCAGTCCTCATCTGCTTATCTGTTTATCAGGAGTTGCATTTCTACCAGGGCTATCCCCTTTTCTGGGGGAGACAGGAGGGGGAGACAAGAAAGAGGGTTCCAAAGGGGATAGATGCAGCATCCACATGGGGCTGCCAGCCAGCCAGAGACACTGTCGGCCAGGACCACCATGGGCCCTGGCTATCCTGTGGCCAGTCTCAATTTCAAACACTAAAATTGAGATATGTTCATAAGAACACTGGTTCTTCCAGAGACCACATGGCCCACTTATGATTAAAAGATACAGTCCCTTTGGGACTTCCCTGGTGGTCCAGTGGTTAGGACTCCACTTCTACTGCAGGGGGCATGAGTTCAAAACCTGGTTGGGGAAACAAGATCAGCATGGCCCACAGTGCAGCTACAAACACATAGACAAAAAGATATGATTCCCATTGTGATAGAAGAGAAGGTTAGGGTTGCGTAGGGTGGTGGCAGAAAAAAGATTGCAGCATCCAGTTGGGAATGATTAAGAAGTTCTGTGCCAAATATGTACCATCTAACTTCTATAGGTGATGAGTGTGTCTGTCCAACACCAGTGAACGTATTAAAAGAGGAAAGAAGAACTTTCCTGGTGGTACAGTGCTTAGGACTCCATACTTCCACTGCAGGCGGCATGGGTTTTGATCCTGGCTGGGGATCTAAGATCCTGCATGCCGTGAAGCCAAAAACAAAATTAAATAAAAATAAACCACTAAATTAAAAAAAGAGAAAAGAAATTATGACTCCTTCAAGTAGATAAATGGTACAGTGTTCAATTCATTAAGGGACGTCTCTCAACATGTGTGTGTATGTGTGTACAGTTCTGTGAATTTTAACAAGTATAGATTTTTATAACCCTATTTCAAATCCTAAAAGATCATGCTGTTAAAGTGCTGCACTCAATATGCCAGCAAATTTGGAAAACTCAACAATGACCACAGGACTGGAAAAGGTCAGTTTTCATTCCCAAAGAAAGGCAATGCTAAAGAATGTTCAAACTACTGCACAATTGCACTCATTTCACATGCTAGCAAGATAATGCTCAAAATCCTCCAAGCTAGGCTTCAACAGTACATGAACTGAGAACTTCCAAATATACAAGCTGGATTTAGAAAACGCAGAGGAATCAGAGATCAAATTGACAACATCGCTTGGGGCATATAAAAAGCCAGGGAATTCCAGAAAAACATTTACTTCTGCTTCATTGACTATGCTAAAGCCTTTGACTGTGTGGATCACAACAAACCGTGGGAAATTCTTAAAGTGATGGGAATACCAGACCACCTTACCTGCCTCCTGAGAAATCTGTATGCAGGTCAAGAAGCAACAGTTAGAACCAGACATGGAACAACAAACTGGTTCAAAATTGGGAAAGGAGTATGTCAAGGCTGTATATTGTCACCCTGCTTATTTAACTTATACGCTGAGTACATTATGCAAAATGCTGGGCTGGATGAATCACAAGCTGGAATCAAGATTGCTGGGAGAAATATCAACAACCCTGAGGCAGAAAGTGAAGAGGAACTAAAGAGCCTCTTGATGAAAGTGAAAGAGGAGAGTGAAAAAGCTGGCTTAAAACTCAACACTCCAAAAACTAAAATCATGGCATCTAGTCCCATCACTTCATGGCAAAGAGATGGGAAAACAATGGAAACAGTGACAGACTTTATTTTCTTGGGTTTCAAAATCACTGTGGACAATGACTGCAGTCATGAAATTAAAAGACACTTGCTTCTTGGAAGGAAAGCTATGACACACCTAGACAGCATATTAAAAAGCAGAGACATCACTTTGCCGACCAAGGTCCGGTATAGTCAGAGCTATGGTTTTTCCAGTAGTCATGTACAGATGTGAGAATTGAACCTTAAAGAAGGCTAAGTGCTGAAGAATTGATGCTTTCGAACTGTGGTACTGGAGAAGGTTCCTGAGAGTCCCTTGGACAGCAAGGAGATCAAACCAGTCCATCCTAAAGGATCCATCTTGAATATTCATTGGAAGGACTGACACTGAAGCTGAAGCTCCAATACTTTGGCCACCTGATGTGAAGAGCTGACTCATTGAGAAAGACCCTGATGCTGGGAAAGATTGAGGGCAGGAGGAGAAGGGGACGACAGAGGATGAGATGGTTGGATGGCATCACTGACTCAATGGACATGAGTTTGAGCAAGCACCTGCAGTTGGTGAAGGACAGGGAGGCCTGGTGTGCTGTAGTCCATGGGGTCACAAAGAGTTGGACACGACTGAGCCTCTGAACAATCACTATAATCAGGATACATAATATTTCTATCACCTCAAACAATTCCTTTGTGCTACCTCCCTTTGTAGTCAGGCTCTCCCCCACCCTTAATGTCTTGCAACCACTGATCCATTCCCTATCACTATAGTGTCATCTTTTCCAGAACCTCATACAAATGAAATCACGCAACATCTAAGTGGTTGAAGACTAGCTTATTTCACTCATTGGAATGCCTTTGAGATTTATCCAAGTTGAATATATCAATAGGCCATTGCTTTTTGTGGCTTAATAGTTTTCCATCATCTGGGTATATCACCATTTGTTTAACCATTCACTTGTTGACAGTTATTTGGGCTGCTACCAGTTTGGGGTAATTATGAATAGAACTACTATGGACATCTGTGGATAGATTTTTGTGTGAACATACATTTTCACTTCCCTTGGGTAAATAACTGAGGTGTGAGATTGCTGGATCATATCAAAATTGTATGTTTAACTATATATGAAACTGTCAAACCATTTTCCAGAGTGGTTGAACTATTTAACATTCCTGCCAGCAATGTATGAGAGGTCCAGTTACTCCACATCCCCATCAGCACTTGCTATGGTCAATGTTTTTTATTTTAGCCATTCTGATAGGTAGGTAGTATGTTTCTCATCATTTCCTTTATGGCTAATGATGTTGAACATTGTTTTCTTTTTATTTGCCACCTGTTATCCCCTGGTGAAGTGTTCAAGTCTTTTGACCATTTTTAATTAAATTGTTGGAGGCTTCCCTGGTGGCTCAGATGGTAAAGATTCCACCTGCAATGCGGGAGTCATGGGTTTGAACCCATGGGTTGGGGAGATTCCCTGGAGAAGGAAATGGCAACTCACTCCAGTAGTCTTGCCTAGGCAATCCCATGGACAGAGCAGCCTGGAGGGCTATAGTCCATGGAGTCGCAAAATTTGGACACGACTTAGTGACTAAACTACCACCACCACAATTAAACTGTTAAGTCGTCTTACTGTTGAGCCTTGAAACTTCTTTACACATTTGGTATACAAGTCTTTTGTTGGATATGTGACTTGCAAATATTTTCTCTAGTCTGTAGGTTGTTTTTTCATTCTCTTATCAGTGTCTTTCACAGAACAAAAGCGTTCAATTTTGATGAAGTCCAATTCATCAATTTTTCTTTTATAGGTCATGCTCTTGGCCTCATGTCAAAGAACTCTGCCTAACCCTAGAATATGAAGGTTTCCTCCTACATTTTCATCTACAAGTTTTATAAGTTTTACACTTGACATTTAGACCTGTGATCCATTTTGAGTAAATTTTTGTGTAAGGTGTAAGGTTTAGGTTGAAGTTCACGTTTTTTTTTTTTTTTTTAGCTTATGGATGTTCAATTGTTCCTGCACCATTTATTGAAAAGATTATACTCCCTCCATTCAACTGCTTTGTACCTTTGTCAAAAATCGATTGGCCGTATTTTGGTGGGTCTATGTCTGGACTCTATTCTCTTCCATTGATCTCTCTCTATCCCTCCCAATAGCAGACTGTCTTACTGTAGCTTTATAGTAAGTCTTAAAATCAGATAGGGTGATCTTCCAACTTCCTTCTTTTCCAGTTTTTTTTTGGCTCTTCTATTTCCTTTGCTTTTTTTCATACCCATTTTAGAACCAGCGTGTCTATACCCACAAGAAATCCTGCTGGGGTTTTGACTGGACTTATATTCATTCAATGTAGAGGTTGATTTGAGAGGAAATTGGCACTCTTGTGATGTTGAGCCCTCTAATCTGTGATTCCAGTAGGCCTCCCCCACCTTGTTTAGTTTGTTTGATTGACTTAAGAATTTTCTTCCCTTCTGGGAGAAGGCAACATCTCAAAATATTTGGTTTTGAGATGAAGAGCACACCACCTGTCATGGATACTTCATTTTACCCAGGCACATCTTACTTCCTTCAAGCCCTGTAGAGACAACTTGATTTTTCACTAGTAATTTTATGCTTTGGGGGCAAGGTGAGAAGAGAAACTTACCAGACTCACTTATGCATCTACTAGAGAACCAGGTTTGGGTGTTGATGCCTCCATGGGTGACTTCACATACACACATATGTACACCGTGTCCACATGTGCTCACACATACACACATGTGGATGTCCACACGTGCACGAACATACATGGATGTTGTGGATGCCTAGATGCACACACATGTATGCCCCCACAAATATGCACACAAACATATGTATGTGGATTTCTATATCTACATGTCCACATCTACATCCACACAGGGCCTTGTGGAGGCAGCCCCCACCCTCCTCCCTGCTTTAAGCAGCCACGTGACACAGAGCTCAGAAGAAGGAAGGCTGTTTGCTTCACGTGCAGAAAGCTGGCGCAAACGTGACCTTGAAAGAAACAGCACAAATGCACATGTAGAGAGCTTCTTAGTAACTGCTTATGGAGAAATAGAAATGAATCAGGGGAAAGAGCCAGGAAACAAGGAAGAGGGGGAGCAAATCAAGAGAGGAAGCAAGCTTGACCCTTTAAGGGAGGAGCTGGCTTCTGCTGTGTTCTCAAGGCTTTCTCAGACTCCCGAAAGGGAAGGGGAGTGACGCCTAGAGGCCTCGGGCTGGGAAAATGAGCCATGTTGACGTAAATCGAGTCAGGACAGGAAGGACGCACCATAGACTATGGAGCCACTTATATCAGCACGGTGCCAGCCTCACCTCCTGTAACCATGGCAGCCATCCCCCAGACTTGGTATCACTAGCCCCATTTTATAGAAACAGGCTGGGAGAGATGAGCAAATATGCCCAAAGTCTCCCAGCAAAGGGCAGAGGGTGGCTGCAAACCCTGAACTGCCGGCCTCCACGTTCCTTGCTCTGCAGTCCCCTGTGAAGCCCTCAGGCAGAGAAATGGCTACGGTGGTTATTTCACGCAGCTTGATGATTCATCTAGAAAGTCACAGCCCTGTGCAACCCTGGGATTCAGGAGTCACCAAGATCAGCGAGACTCCAACCTCTCTCTCACAGTTGACAAAACGGAGGTACAGAGGGAAGGTCCCACAACATGTCAACGGCCAGCTAGACACAAGCCCCCTCTCACCTCCTGTTTCACCTCATCACCTGGCTTCTCAGGATCATTGTGGTTGGAGAACCCAGGATGTGGCAAGCCAGCCCTCAGGAATTCTCACTAATCCTATGATGGGGCCTCCAGGGTTTTGGATGGGGCAAGGGGCACAAGTTAGTGGCCAGGCGCAGGGACCCACACTTCTCAGCTCATTCTCCCATGCTGAAGAATTATTTGAATATGCAGAAGCCAAGGAGACAGAGGGCAGGAGATCTAGAGGTTTAGGCAGGAGGTCCTTGGAGTCATGTTGCCTGGGTGCAAATCCTAACTCCCTAAGTAAGACCTTGTGCAATGAATTCACTTCTCCATGCCTCAGTTTCCCTGTGCACTAAATGGGGACATGTATTAGAGTCTTCTGAAGAAGTAGGACCAATAAGGTACATATATATCCATATATCTATCTGTACATACCACATATAGAGATTTATGGAGACTTAGAAGTCCCAAGATCCATAGTCAGCAAACTGGAGACCCAAGACAGCCAGCGGTAGTTCCAGTCTGAGTTCAAAGGCCTGAGAACCAATGTTTTAAGTTCCACTCTGAGAGCAGGAGAAGACCACTAGCCCAGCTCATCAGTCAGGCAAGTGAAGTTACCTCTTACTCAGCCTTCTTGTTCTAGTCTGACCTTCAACTAGTTGGGCGAGGCCTTCCCACATTGGGGAGGGAAATCTGCTTTACTCAAGCTCCAGATTCAAATGTTAACCTCAGCCAGAAACACTCTCTCAGGCACATCCAGAATAATGTTCTGGGCTGCCCGTGGCCCAGGCAAGGTGACACCTGCAGTTAACCATTGCTGGATGCTAATAGTATTGCCAAAGGATCATCTTGGGGAATAAATGAGATCTGTAAAGCATTTGGAATAATTGTTGGCCCGTCCTATGTACTTATTATACATGGGGAGAGATGATGCTGATAGGATAGATGGTGAGAATGATGAGGATAGTCAGGGAGAGCAGGCAGGCCAAGACCCTCCAATTTCCAATGAGTTACTTAGGGAGTGGCCAGCAATGGTCAGTATTCTATAAATGATATGAAGAGTTTATTACAGAAGTTACAGACTCTTTGGGGGCAAGATACATGGATGGAAACAGCTGCCAAAAAGCCATCAGGGTCCATCTTTGACTCCTCCAGGAAGATTGAGCTGGGGCTCCCTCACCCCTTAAGACACAGCACCATTTCCCTCACCATCTTGGTTCAGTAGATACAAGATATCCCCACACCCCAGGATGGACAGAGCCACACATTAGAGCAATTACCCAGAGCAACCCATCAAAACATCTACAAGAAACACTTGAATGATGCTGCAGAAGTGCATCTTAGGCACATCTCATATGTACACACACATTCCCATCATGTCTGCCCATAGCCTCCACCCTGGCCTCAGGCCCACCGGCTGCTGCTGCTGGCAGAGAAGTGACCTAGGACACCAGGGGGAGCCAAGTGGCTCAGCCCTTCCCACCTCCCTCAGATCAAGCACTTTCTCATCTGTTTCCCCAAAGCTCTTAACTCACAACAGGTGAGTGGACAACATCCTAAAACCCTGCCTTCCTCCTCCTTCCTTCCTTGAAGAGATACTCGTAAGTCAACATTTTCTCCAGAGAGAAGAATTCCTCCAATAGAAATTGTCAGCCAGCAGAATGGCTGTGAGAGGCCTGCAAATGTTTTCAGCTCTCGCACACAATCCCCATCTGGTGCTGTGTACATGATGTGTAAAGTGCGCGCGCGCACACACACACACACACACACACACACACACACACACACACACACACACACGCACGCACGCACGCACGCACACACACACACACACACACACACACGGAAGATGGGCCCCTATTCCCCATCACTCACCCTAGTCAGGCCCACGGAGTTTACTATAAATCACCTCAGCCAAGAGAGAGGCTGGGAATATGCTGAATCATCTAATTGGCCAAGAAAGACAGTGACAGAATGATCACCGTCCCCCTCAGCCGCCCAGAGAGCCAGCCACTGAAGTGTCCCCTTTTCATGTTAATCAGCATCTTCCAGCCTCAGCCAAGGATGTTGGGCCAAAGCCAGGAGGCCCACCCGCCAGCAAACCAACCCTCCTGTGTCAGGGGCCTTCTCCGGGAGGGCCCCCACCCCCTGTGAGAAGGTGACTCGGGGGACCCTTCTGTAAAATGAAGTCTGGCCACCATGGGTCACTTTGAGAGTCTCCCGTGAAGACCACGTCTCTTCTAAACCTGCGATTATGAGGAATTACAGCAGCCCTGCATTGCTATCTATTTGTCCCAATTCTGCTCCTCAGCAGACTTTGTCCTACCCAGAGTCACATTTCTGAGGTTTAGACCGGAGCTGAAGAGCTATTTAGAGGCTTGTGCTCTGTACCCAGTGGCTTCTCTGCTGGGCCGTTGTTCTGTTTTCTTTGGCAGGACGTGTCCACCGAGAGCAGACGAGCAAACCTCACCAGGAAAGCAGGCCCAGAATCCTGTGGAAGAAGGCTGCCCTTCTACACCTCGAACTCATGCCCCTCACCCCCTGACATGGACAGCTCGGATGGAAAGAAGCCACTAAGGGCCCCTCCTTTCTCCTTCGTATGGTGCTTTTTTGGTCCTGGCAGTCCACAGAGCCTATAGCAAAAAGGCAGGCAGACCCAGGCCCTCTGGTGGATACAGGCCTGTGGCAGACGCAGGCCCACAGAAGTCACAGAACTTCAAGCAGACATAGGCCTTTGGCGGTCATTAGGCCCAGGGTCCAGGCAAACACTGACTCCAGGGGTAAAACACGGGGCCCACCATCCTAGGTTGGTGGTAGATTTAGTGAGGCCAGAGGAGGTGATTCCTGGCCTCCTCTTAAGCACTTACCCAGGATTAATGACCACAGGAAGGCTGCTGACTTGGGGCAAAGCAGAAAGCTCTGACCCTCAGCTTAGCATTAATTCCAGTTATTAGGCCAGACACTTCTCCCCAGGTTGTTTTCTCTTTTCCTACAAATTGAAGAGTGGGAAAGAGGCAAGTTTTCCCGCTACGGGCCATCATTCTACTACAGCAGAGCTCTCCTGCTCAGGGCATGGGTCAGGGTGGTAAAAACCGTGAGGCTGCTAATCAACAGAGACTTTTCCTGAGCAGAGGCTTCTCTGAGGCGCTTCTGGTGTGTCCTGTTCCCCTCGAGCCCACCTTTCTGTCCTCCTTTCTACACATTGGCACAACCAGAGGACAGGCACTAGGCTAGGTATTTATTTTTCTCATGTGACTTCAATTTATACTGCTTCCAGAAACTCTGCAAAGATCTTCCCTTCCACCCACAAACCCCAGCATGGTCCCTGGATGATTCAAATGCCCCTCCAGCTAAACACCCTTTCCTGGAGGTTATGGTACTTTTTTGGTCCTGGCAGGTAGAATGACTGCCATGGGCCTCTGTCCCCTGAAGGCTCTGGACCTGTCGCGGTAAAGCCCATAAACTTGTAGGGAGGGAGGCAAAGGGGATTACTAGGAGCAGTATTAGTAGGTATTGCTTTCCTCAAGGCAGAAGTAATTTTAAAACGGATTAAAAAAAAAAACCTTGGGAAGACTATAACAATTGTCCCATTGTGGAATGCTTAAACAAGAAGAGAGAAAGACTTTTATTTCTGGAAAAATGAGTTCTTTGTGGACCTTCTAAAAGAATTGGGTTGACTGGCCTTATGGGCTGAATTGTGCCCTCCAAAAATTCCTATGTTGAAGCCCCAACCCCTACAATCTCAGAATATGACTCTATTTGGGGATAGGATCTTTACAGAGGTGATTAAGTGAAAATGAAGCCATCAGAGTGGGCCCTCATCCACTATGACAGGGGTCCTTGTAAGAAGAGGAAATTTGGACACACAGGTACAGAGTGAACACCTTGCAAGAGCACAAGGAGAAGGCAGCCATCTGTCAGCCAAGGAGAGAAGCCTCAGAAGAAACCAACCCTGCCAACACCTTGATCTTGGACTCCTAGCTTTTAGGACAGTGAAGAAATAAATTTCTATTGTTTAAGCCACCCAGTCTGTGGCCCTTATTATGGCAGCCTTAGCTGCCATAATGAATACACTAGGCTACAGTAGATGAATGTTTAGGCCTGGTTTGATTGTTGCTTTTTTTCCCCAACATCTGTCATATAATTCCCAATGAGAAAAAGTTAGCCATAGGATCATAATGAATGACTCCAAAACCTAGTGGGTTAAAAACCCAGCAGTCACTTATTTTACCCACAGTTCTATCATTTGGGCAGGACTTGGAGAGGACACCTTCACTCTTGTCCGTGTAGCATCAGCTGAGCTGACTTGATTAGGGAGTAGAAGATGGTGTTAGTTATCTCTTGCTGCCCAGCAATTTATCCCAACATCTAGTAGCTTAAAAAGATGTTTATAATCTCACACATTTTCTGAAGATCAAAAATCTGGGTGAAATCTAGCCAGGTGCTTCTGGCTTCAGGTGCCTCATGAGATGATAATGAAGCTGCTGGCTGCACTTGGGTTCTCTTCTGAATGCCTAGCTGGTGAGGAATCTGCTTCCGAGCTCACTCACGTGGCTGATGTCAGGTCTTAGTCTCTCAGCACTTGGGCCTTTCTACAGGACTGCCTCACGACATGGCATCTGGCTTCCCCCAGGGCAAGAAATGCAAATGAGAGAGTGTACATGAGAGGGTGTCTAAGACAGAAGCCACAGTCTTTTTATAACCTAACCATCCTATCACTTCTGCTGGATAGTAGGTAGGTGCTTAGTCTAGTCTACAGTAGGGAGAAGGAGGAGATGCCACAAGGGTAAGAATACCATCATTGGGTGCCATCTTAGATGCTCCCTACCACACAAGGATTGACTTTCAATATGACTCTCTCACATGACTGGCAAGTTGGTAATGGGTGCTGGCTCAAAGTTGAGCTGCAGCTGTGGGCTGGGACTCATGGTTCCTCTCCATGAGCTGCTTGTGCTTCCTCACAACATGATAGCTGGGTTCCCAGAGCAAGTGTCCCAAGAGAGTAAGGCAAGAGTACATTACATTTTTATGATCTAGCCTCAGAAGTCATAGAGCATCATTTCCTCTACACTCTCTTGGTTGAAGCAGTAACAGGGTCACTGAGGTTCAAGGATAAGGGTCATAGACTCTACCTCTGATGCAAGAGTGGCAAAGATTTAGAAATGCATGTGGGACCAGAGCTATTGTAGTCCTGCTACAATGGAGCTTAATATTAATTAAAGAAGAGGCTGAGTCTGCAGCTGATGAAACTAAACTCAAGCTGAATGTCTAGGAAGAGAAATGAGTTCTCATAATTCAGGACCTGAGGTTCCTGGGACCCTTATCCCTGACTATTTCTCTGGTATAGGTTATGCTCTACTGGGGAATATACTCTTCAGAGTACATCAGTGTTGCTTTGGTTTGGATCATACAAATGTAGGCTCCCTACTCTATCAGTTAAGATGCTTCATTGCAAACAAAAGTCCCAGTTTGGGGAGTGGTGGGGGGTGGTGTGAAGGTAAAAAAGTCTTTTAAACTTAAACCAGTGGAGTGAATTCCTAATGGCAGAATGTCAGGCATCAGGTTTGGGGAGCAATTTGTAGACAAGGACTTCAGAGTCATACCATGAACCCACAAGGTCCAACCTGTTCATTTCGAATATGTGGATTCCCAGTGTTCTCAGTTTTCCAGGTCTATTCTACCAGAGTCTTGTTGCTTGGAAAGCAGAGAAGTTATGGAGGCCATAGAAAGAACTCTTTCTTCCCCATAGAAGAGCCTGGCATCTCAGTAGGGGATTTCCAGACGTTGAAAGGTTGGCCATCACTAGATGGAGGCTGTGTATCAGTGAAAGGACTAGAGGAATTTCTCATTCATTCAGCAAATATTCCTCCAATGCTGCCTGGCACTATACAAATTTCATAGGTTTGGCAGACACTCTTTCTTCCCCTTCCTAACAGCCCTGAGGTTTTTCTCTAAGAACCACCTCTCTTTGTTTAGTACCCACCCTGCCCACTCACACACATACACTTTGTGTAGCAAACATGCAGCTTGGGTGGGTTTGAACCTATTCCTACCTCCATAGCCTAAGCCAACCAGAGAAAGTCTATCTCTGTCACAAGATCAGGGATGATCATATCAAAGAGACATTTAGGACTTCCGAGGGAAGGAAATGGTTTTCAAAAAATCCTTTCCCTGGATGTGACTGAGGAAGCATGCAGACCCAGTTTCTGTTAGAAACCATGAGGGAGGTCAACTTGAGCACAGATCTAATTCCTAGAGAAGGATAAAACTGAGAGAAGTAGAGCGAAATGGAGCCAGAGCCTTGATATAACCATGCCTGAAGCCCATAGACTTCTTAATTATGTGAGCCAATAAGCCTCTCTTATGGTTCAAGCCAGGTTGAATTGGGCTTTTCTATAATTTTCAAGTCCTTTAACAGGTATGAATTCAGGAAAGTTGTAGGATACAAGATCAATACACAAAAATGAAATTAAGAAAATTATTCTATTTACAATAGCATCAAAAAGAATAAAATACTTAGAAATACATTTAATTAAGGTAGTATAAGACTTGTATACTGATAATTATAAATCATTGCTGGAAGAAACTAAAGATCTAAATAAATGGAAAGGCATCCCATGTTCATGGAGTAGAAGGCTTAATACTGTTAAGTGGCAATACTCTCCAAAGCAATCTATAGTTCAATACAATCTTTATCAAAATCCCAATGGCCTTTTCTTCAAAAGTAAAAAAGCAGATCCTAAAATTCATATGGAATTGCAAGGGACTCCAAATAGCCCAAAAGATCCTAAAAAAGAACAAAGTTGGGGGACTCATACTGCCCAGTTTCAAAACTTACTACAAAGCTACAGCAATCAAAACAGTATGCTACTGAAATAAGGACAGACATATAGAACAATAGAATTGGGAGTCCAGAAACAAGCCCATGCATCCATGGTCAACTGATTTTTGACAAAGGTGCCAAAATCACTTAATGGGGAAAGAATAGTCTATCAGCAAGTGGTGCTGGAACAAATGGATATCCACATGCAAAAGAATGAAGCTGGGTCCCTACTTCAGACCCTACACACAAAATTAACTAAAAAATGGATCAAAGACATAAATCCTGAGTCATCTACACCAACATTTCAAGGCACAACCTGCTTGTCTTTGCTCACTTCTTATCCTGACTATTTGCCCTTTAAATTTCCCTGGAAGGAGGGAGTTCAGAGAGCCAGATTTTGGTGCATTAACTCCCCTAACATCTTAACACATGAGAACATTTTATTCATTGTTATTGTTTAAAAATTGAAGGAAAAAAAACCACCTCAGTCTTTGAAACTGGGTTTTAAGGATCTCATTATGATGTCCCCTGCCCTCACCCCACATTAGATTATTACCACAAGCTTTGTGGATCGAGGCTCTGGGCAACTGGCCATCTTCTCAGCAGGATGGTACTAATCTTCACTGCTAATTCACATACCTGCTAAACCTCACCAATTCCAAGGAAAAGATTTCTGGGGAGAGGTACTTAAAAGGAAGCTTGGGCTTCCAGGAACTCCTTCCTGTGGCTCAACACTCAGCAGGGCCTTTATCAGAATGTGCTGAGTGAGATGATCAACATTTAAAATTAATCTGCTGAGGTCAAAATTAGTAAATAACAGTGCCAAGAGTGTGGCCTGGCCTCTGCTCATGTTTGGTATTAGTTCACTTGAAATCTGTGGTGCTTGCTTGTCTCATGAATCAAAGGCCTCAGTGTTTGATCGAGGCATTGGGAAAAGGGGGCAAAGACAATTGGATATCCACCTGCAAAAGAATGAAGTTGGATCCCTATCTCACACCATATGCAAAAACTTAAAAATTAAAAATAAAAGCTACATGAGGCTCAAGAGACCTTCGTGGGAGAATAGTTACTAAGACCCCTGACATTCATTGTACACCAAAAGTCCCAGGCCCACATGGCTGCCTGAGGCCTGGCAGAAGGAGCTGGGCAAAAAGCCTGGACAGCTCCACTGAAGAGATTTCTCCAGCTTGGTCTTCCACCCAGCCATGTGGACCTTACAAATACTCCATGCATTTCTATACCACCTGGCCTTCACTCTTGCTCATCTGTCTGCTTAGAATGCCATCCCCAAATTCAAGGCCATGGATCTGAGTAGGATTTCCTCATCAGGGCTCATATGAAATTTCTCTTTTAACTCTGACATTTGCTATATAGCTACCATTGTCCTCTAGTTTCTTGGCTAGCCCTAAATTCAAACATATCACACTGTCTCATTAAGTCACATAAATGTACTAGAAATTCCAGTATTTCAACATGCATTTCTCAGATTATTTCTCATAACTGGAAGTGACCCCATAATCCTGAAATTAGGCTAGAAGTCCCCATTTTCAACTTGTAAAGTAAGTCACTTATTTCATACTATACTTTGATCTTCACTAGGTTAGGTTAGGTTTGGCTAAAATCGAAGGAGAATCAAAACTGCAGTGGCTTAAATGTGATAGAGGCTTCTTTTCTATTTGCAAAATCCAGAGGTAGGCAGTTCAGCTCCTTCTAGCTAAAAAGGAAACCCTTGTCCTCATGGTCCATTATGGTAGCTAAAGCTCCAATCATTACATCTACATTCCAGGCAGCAAGAGATGAAAAATAAAAGGAGAAAAGATTAATAGCAACTGTCTCTTCAGGGAGTTTCCTGGGAGCAGCCACATGATACTTCTCATATCCCAGTGGCCTGATTTTAATCACATGGCCACATCTACATGCTAAGGAGGCTTGGAAATGTAGTTTTTCTTCTAGGTGGTCATATGCCTAGCTTAAAATCAGGGTTTGATCACTGTTAGAAGGAGAGGCAGTATACTGGAGAATAGTCTTTGCCATAGATGGTCTTGGGCATCTCAAGATTTCAATTTAGAAAATGACTCCAACATAGTACCTTATACAGAGCATCAGAGAATGAGAAATGGGATAGCATAGGATTGTGGAGCTCATTAAAATATCCAAACTGTCTTTCAACTATATCGTGATTTCAGTTGATTTTTACAAGAAAAGGCTTCCCTAACCAAACCAATATTTCAACTGTGATCACAGTGGAATGAAGGTTTTTAAAAGTCATAAACACATTATATGCAACTGGCTCACTAATTACAAACGAGACTTTGCTGGTCAGTCAGATAGGCTTCAGCTGATGAATACATCTGAACATAAAACTCAAACAAACAAACAAAAGATCTTAAGCTTGCGTGCATGCATGCTAAGTCGCTTCAGTCATGTCTGACTCTTTGTTATCCCATGGACTGTAGCCAACCAGGCTCCTCTGTCCGTGGGGATTCTCCAGGCAAGAATACTGGAGTGGGTTGCCATGCCCTCCTCCAGGGGATCTTCCCCACCCAGGGATTGAACCCATGTCTCCTGCACCTCCTGCATTGCAGGCAGATTCTTTACTGCTGAGCTACTAGGGAAGCCCCTTCTTAAGCCTACCTTTTATTAAATTGGCCACCCCCTAAATCAATCAGTATGAGTAAGACTTACAGTGTTGAATATCAAAGTTTCTATTGCTCATACATTTCCACAGTTTGGGGGAACATCCAAACTTTTCTAACTATTACTCACTGGAACAAGGAACTTGGTACCTGGGGCCATTTTAAAACAGGGCCCCCCCCCCGGACTTCCCTGGTGGCCCAGTGGTTAAGAATCTGCCTTGCAATGCAGAGGATGTGGGTTCAATCCCTGGTTGGGGAAGTAAGATCCTACATGCCCCAGAGCAAGGAAGTCCATGTACTATGAGGAGCAACAAAAGAGCCCATGTGCTGCAAGCAAGACCCTACACAGCCAAATAAATAAATTTTTAAAACAGGGCCCCCAAATTCTTTGATACCCCTCTCATTGAGACTTGGGCTTTCAGTGGGCTTGTGACTGCTTTACTTGATTGAAATAGGAGGGAAGGGGGCAGGACACAATGATTTAATGTCATTTAAAATAATGACATAGCCACAGGACATGACAAACCTGGTTAAAACCAACTGGGTCTAAGATGGCACAAGAGTCAACTTCCTGTGGCCCTTGAGCCTCATTTTACGCTCATTGTAATGCATTAGCATATGTTAAATGACATACCAATGGGCACCATGACAGTTCTGAGGCTGACCATCAAAGGTCAAAAAGTGGGCAGTGGCCCAATTCCTGGAAATCCCCACCTGTTCCTCCAAATTCTTGGAATAATCCTCCTACTCATTAGCCTATGAAATGACCCAGCCTATAAAACTAACCACCCCATATTTTGAAGCTCTCTCTCTTGCCTTCTGAGATGGCCCACATTCTGTCAGTGGAATGTGTTTCTCTCTAAATAAATCTACTTCTTACCTATCACTCTGTCTCCAAAGTCTTTCACGACAAAGCAAGAAGCTCAAATTCACCTGCAACAGAGTATGGCATGCGTGACACTGTGTGACTTCTGAGCTAGGTCAGAAAGGGCCATGCAGCTTCCACCTGGGTCTCCTGGGACAGTTGCTATGGGGCAACCAGTTGCCATGTAAAATGTTCCATCACCCTGGGACTACCTTGCCAGATATGCTCTAGATGACAGCTTGTCCCCACCACAGCACCAAACACATCTAGAAAAACACAAAGCCGTCTAGAACTCTCCAGAGCCAGCCACAGGATGGTCTCAGTAGATGCCACAAGGAGCAAAGGAATTGCCCAACCAGCCCTGGCCCGAATTGCTGACCCACAGATTCACAAGCATGATTAAATGGGCGTTGCTTTACGGTACTAAGTTTGGGGTAATTAATGCAGCAATCGTGACTAGAACAGTATCGCATATAAAATAATTCGTGATGAAATCGGAAACTCACTGAGGGGGCCTCCACCTAGCAGAAGGCACCAGCCAACTTCAAAGTCTCAAGATTTTCTCTCCATGCCCTTCCCAGCCCCTCCTAGCCAGTAAGGAGCAGGCAGCCTAGTCAAGTGAGTTCATGGCACTCACATACAGGAAGACGAGTTTAAACCCTTGCTCTGCCCGGCACTAGCTGGTGTGACCTGGGGCAAGTTGGTTAATCTCTCTGTGCCCCAGTCCCCCAAATGGGATGATACTCCATCTTTCCTAGTGTTGGTGCAAGAATTTGATGGGCTAATCCTGTAGGACTAGCACACAGTAGGTACTCTGTAGGGTGCAAGCATCTATGCTAAGTCATTTCAGTCATGTCTGACTCTGTGCAACCCTATGGACTGCAGCCTGCCAGGCTCCTCTGTCCATGGGATTCTCCAGGCAAGAATACTGGAATGGGTAGCCATGCTCTCCTCTAGGGGCTCTGCAGAGTACTTTTATGTGCCCTGTCCTGGGTGTTCAATGCATTTCAAATATTCATGAGTCTCCACTTTGTTCCAGGATACACACTCTTTGACTTGCACCAGAATGGTCCCCATCGAAGTGTCAGAATTCAACTCAGGCCCCAGCAGGTATTCAGTGAGATGGGCTCATTGGATGCAGGGCAGACACTCCTCACAGCCTCATGACCCCCTAATCTCCACACTGGCAGGCTGCCCTTGCTGAACCGTGGTGAACGTCAGTGGTGGAAAGCCCCGGGCCATGTGTGGTTTAGTCCTGATCTAGTAAACACAAGTCTTGCCAAACCTGAAACTCAAGTCATGGGTGAGTGGTGAGCTCTGGGTCGCGTTCTGGTTTTCCTCGTCCGACAACTATAATCATCACATAGGTTGTTAAAGGAGTCAATTTTTTTTTTGAAGCAACTTTGGAATTGGCTGAACCAGCGGAATAATTTACTGCAATGTACTTTCCTTCCTCTAATCCCCCAGCCCCTTCCCCGCCCCCACCCCTAGAAAAATCCCAACATTGTGAGGCTACAAAGGACCCTGTTGCTTAGCAACAGGAGTGAAGCTAATCAACACAGCTCTGAATATTAATATTTTTCCAAAACACGACTTATCCTGAAATTGTGCAGCAAAAATGAGGCCTTCCTTTCAATATAAACAGTCATTTTTTAAAAATCTATAATTAATTTCATGATGTGTGCTCATTTCCTTCACTGGTGGATTAGCCTTGTTAAATAACAGTAACACTGATAACATTAATACTGCACAGCCTTTGTCCAGCACATTCATTTGGCATTTTGTAATTTTGTCAGCCTTGGACATCAGGATGAGGTAAATGGGAGTGGGTTTTAAGCTCATTCTTTTTTTTTTTTTGGCTGCACTGTGGAAGGTGGGATCTTAGTTCCCAGACCAGGGATGGAACCTGAGCCCCCTGTGTTGGAAGCGTAGAGTCTTAATCACTGGACAACCAGGGAAATCCCTAAGTTCATTCTTAGGCTGAAGAAATGGACATAAAGAGGTTCAATAATTTGTGACAGAGCCCAAATGAACATACACACTTTCTGAAGCCAGATCCAGGGACCTTTCCCCTAAACCAAATGGCTTTCCTCTTATTCGATGAACTTTGTAACTTATGATGAAGCCTTTGGGGTTCAACCACTCTGAATGTCAGTCTCCTCATCTATGTGATAGGGATGGTGAAGGGGTTGAGTTGGATCAGCCCTAATGTCCTTCTAGCTCCATTATTCCTAGCCCAGCCCAGGAGATGTTCAGGATAAATCAGCAGCCCCTCGGTGGTTTGTGCTTAGTTACTCACCACAACTAGAGAGTAGCCCTTGCTCTCTGTAACTGGAGAAAGCCCGAGTGCAGCAACGAAGACCCAGAACAGGCAAAAACAAACAAAAAAGAAAGAAAAAAAAAAGAGAGAAAAGCCCACGTACCGCAACAAACACCTAGCATTGCCAAAATAAGTTAAAAATATATATATATATAAATGATAATAAAATAAAAAGCAAAGAAGGCTTGAAGAAACCAGAGCTAGATGTGAGGGGAGGATGAGCGGAAAAGACCGTCTGAGGGGCATGGGAAGCAAGGGGGCAGGAGCGTAGCAGAGGTGAAAATTCTATCACCCAGGTGGCACCTCAGAGCCACCCGGGTAGCCAGATGTGCTTTTTCATTGCCCTCTGGGCCAGGGAATCCCTATTCTCTCAGTGACTAAATGGGGAGGTCCCAGGAGCAGCCATTCCTTTGAATTTAGTCAGGTTTGGGTCCTGTGGGCCTGCAATGACTTTGCCCTCACAGATTTCACCAGAACTCTGAGGCAGAACTCTGAAGAATTCCCAACTCAAACTGCTTCCTGTTTTAGTTGAAGTTTAAGGGGGTGACACTATCTTTAGACATCTTTTTTTTCCTCCCCTATCTCAGCTCTGTTTTCGTCTGAGTGAACTTGGTTGTCAGACAGGAGGATCCCTGGGGAAAACCTCCCATGGCTGTAGCACTTCCTTCATCCTCACGGCTTGGGAGGCCTTGGTCCCAAAGGCACCAACAGAAGCCCCAGTGTGTGTTGGCGAGAAGGGTCTGACCTTGGGTCACATGCCTAGCCCTGAGCCAACTGCTGTGATCTAGAACATGGAGTCTCCTGACTGGCCATGCATGGTCATATGCCCTCCCACAGAGGGCTGCCCCATCAAATAAGGATACTCAGTTATATTTGAATTTCAGATAAACAATGAATAATTTTTTAGTGTATTTCCAAACATTGCTTGGGACATACTTAGAGTAACAAAATTATTTCTTTATCTTAAATTGACTTCCCTAGTGGCTCAGATGGTAAGGAGTCTGCCTGCAATGCAGGAGACCTGGGTTCAATCCCTGGGTCGGGAAGATCCCCTGGAGGAGGGCATGGCAACCACCCCAGTGTTCTTGCCTGGAGAATCCCCATGGACAGAGGAGCCTGGCAAGCTACAGTCCATGGGGCCACAAAGAGTCGGACATGACTGAGCGACTACACTATCTGAAATTCAAATGCAACTAGCTGTCTTGTGATTTTATTTGCTAGATCTGGCATCCCTCCTCGCACATGGCCTGGGGAGGGACGTGGAGGGAGAAGCAGGTCAACCAGTCTGAACGGCCTCACATCCCTGACGTGAAGAGAATTGTACTTGCGCAAGGCTTGTGGGTTCCAGAAAGGGCAGCAGAGGCCAGGCTGCCCTGCCAAGTGGAGTGGGTGGAGTCAGGGAGGCCCTGGGACCCTTGCCAGCTCCAGGTACCCCAGCTGGAACCTGTTTGGAGTATGAATAAACATACCAGGGGTACCTGTCTTTCATTATGTAGAGAGGGACTGTCTTAGCTCAGGCTGCCACAGGCTGGGGGTGGCTTAAACAACACAAAGTTATTTCTCACAGCTCTGGAAGCTGGAAGTCCAGGATCAAGGTGTCAGCAGGGTCAGTGTCTGGTGAAGGCCTGCAGATGGCTGCCTTCCTCGTGTCCATGCATGGCCTTTTTTCAGTGCAGGCACAGAGGGAGAAAGAGGCAGGGAGGGAGAAAAAGGGAGGGAGGGAAAAAAGGAAAGAGAGAGCGATTTCTTCCTCTTTTTATATTGGGGCTTCCCAGGTGGCTCTAGTGGTAAGGAATCCGTCTGCCAATGTAAGAGATGCAGGAGAGGCAAGAGATGTGGGTTCAATCCCTGGATTGGGAAGATCCCCTGGAGAAGCAAATGGCAACCCACTCCAGTATTCTTGCCTGGAAAATTCAATGGACAGAGGAACCTGGTGGGCCACAATCCAGAGAGTCAGAGAGTCAGATATGACTCAGTGCACACACACATTTATAAAACCACCAATCCTATATGATTAGGACCCATTTTTGTGACCTCATTTATCCTTAATTATCTCCTTATAGGGGCTTCTTATAGGCCCTATCCCCAAATATAGTCACATTGGGAGGTTAAGGCTTCAATGTATGAATTTTGGAGAGACATAATTCCATCCATGGCCATGATCAAGTTCCAACACTGAAGACTGGGTGAGGCTTCCAATGAAAGAGATGCAATAGTATCCAGGGTGTCCCACAAGCTTGCGCAGTGTCTGTTCCATCTATGAGCCCTACTGTGGCCAGGCAAACACACTGCCTGGCTCTGAACAAGCCTTGGGTGTTTCCTAACTCTTGCCTGTGATGCCTTTCACTGTTCTCTTTTTTTGCCCAACTCCTACCTATCCTGCAAGGCTCAGCTCAAATCACCCTTCCTCCAAGAAGTCTTCCTTGACTTCTCCCAAGCCCAATCAATGAGTGTTCCCCACTCATTCAGCATCTGTACACTGCTTTACATTATAAGCTCCCTTTCACCTCTACAGATCTTGCCCCCAGTTAGACTATGAACTCCATTGAGACAGGGACCATGTTTATATTTACAATAATTCTTCACAATGTCTTGCACAATGTAGACACACCATCAATATTTGTTGATTGATTTATTGACCACCTGATGGGAAGTTGGCCATGTGTGCAAATAAACCATTTCCAGGGAGCTGGGTGCCCTGGACGCAAAAAGAAAAAACAAATGCATTTCTTTGTGATGGTGCAGAATAGTAGCTCTTCGTGACTAGGTCCCCGTCATCTGTGCATTGCCACATACAAAATTTGACAGTAACAATAAAAAGACACTAATCTCAAATTTGGCTTAAACAAATTAGAATATATTCTGTGTTACTCCTAAAATAACACCGTGCTCACTCACTCGCTTGTCAATGTGCTTTCTTCAGAGGGAAAGGGTGCTGTCAGACCATGGTCATCCGGCCAGGCAGAAGACATAACCCTGGGTTCACTTCCTAGGGTGGGTTGTACATGCCCACATCGCCCATCTGTGTCTTCCTCTAGGAACAAGGATGATGTTCCTGAATTGCAGTTGGAAGGAATGGACCACATCACAGATTTCAGGTCCTCTGCAGCTCCCTCTCCACTGCCTTCTTGCCAGTAGTGGTGGCTACGTCTCCTTTGGCTTTTAGAGTCCAGCGGATCTTCCCCATTAGTGGGAGGATAGGAAGAAACCCAGAAGGAAAATGAATCCATCAATAACTCCTAGGGGAACGCTAATACGATTTCAACTCGCAAATTGAATGAACAGCACAGCTGGTTGGGGACGGGGCCTGCTCTACCGCAGTATGACAGATGCTTGCTGTAGGGACACTGTCCCCATTGTGCCTGTATCCCTGAGGGCCTGCCACTGTAGTGCACACCCGCCAAACCCACAAACGCCAGAAGCTTCATCTCTTTGGCCTGGGGACTTTCCCTTGGGGCTGGAATCTGCTCTACCCTGCAGGTTCGGCTGAAAGCCACGGTCACAGAGAATGTACACGCTCACCCCCCCCCAGGACATTTGGCCTAGAAACCACCCACTGTGCTCACCCCTTGGATATAGTGACTGCAAGGTATGCAGTCCCCTATGGGGATTAAGCCCATGTGGCCCACAGAGGTAACTTGTTTGATGATGCACCCTCTATTTTCTGCCTTCCCTCCCCTTTTCTCACACCCTTCCAGCCTTCCCTTCACCTTCCAAATAAACCATTTTACCCTCAAATCCTTGACCGGAATCTATTTCTGGGGGGAACTCAAACCAAGATGCCTGCCATGATGCTTTTCTTTGAAGAGGGACTGGGGCCAATGGCGTGTGCTTGAGACGAGGATCCTAGCCCAGACAATCATCAGCACTGGTCGGGGTGGGGAGTTTTCTAAAAATGGACTCCTCCACCACCCCTCGAAACCCTGCCGTGCTTCTATAAGGCAGACCTAGGAATCAGCATTAGAAATCCCCTTAGACCATTGGGTATTCATTCCAGAATCCACCAACTGCAGCAATGTCAATGTGGCCAAGAGAAAACAGCATGTGCTGATGCCCTGGAAGAAAAAAGGGTCAGAGATTTGGAATGACAAGATGTGGGTTTGGGTTTTCTCTCCACCAGCTGCTGGCTGCCACGGGGTCTTGGGTGAAGCATTTTATGGAGCCTCTTTTTCCCCACCTGAAAACTGGGTGGCCCACATCCCTGATCAGGTGGGCAGACATGTTGTGCAAACCGAACAGTGCTGTCTAGGGACTGGGTTTCCTCGCAGGGAGCTGGGAGCATGGTTGCTCTTGGGTTCAAACCAACAGCTGGGAAATGCTCATATGGAACACAGCCTTTGCTCCGTGTCAGAAAGGGGACAAGCTACTGCCTCCCCACTTGCCTCCTGTGCTGTGCGTTTTGGCCTTTCTTCACCTCATTTCACCCCACCGCTCCTCATCACCCGACCTCACCCCTGCTCTTTTAATTACTGAACACATCGCAAACGATCAGTACTCTGGGCCTGTTAGCATGATAAATGAGCAATTAAAACTACATAAGCAATTACACCAGCTCCAAATGTTCCATGCTCAGCCCCAGCCGCGATGCTGTGGTTGGTCGGCTCTCTTAAGCCAGAGGCTGGGATCTTCTGCTGGACAGAGGGGCTGGCTCTCGACCCCCACTTTCAGGAAACCATGCCCCCCTCCCCCGATTGCACATGCCCTGGGTGGTGAGTTAGTGTTAGTTGCTCAGTTGTGTCCAACTCTTTGCTATCCCATGGACTGTAGCCCGCCAGGTTCCTCTGTCCATGGAATTCTCCAGGCAAGAATGCTGGAGTGGGTAGCCATTCCCTTCTCCATGGGATCTTCCTAACCCAGGAATTGAACCCAGCTCTCCTGCATTGCAGGCAGATTCTTCTTTACTATCTGAGCCACTAGGAAAGCCCTGGGTGAAGTGGCAGAGAAAGCCTGTCTGTCCACAATGGCTCAGTCCCATTGGGCAGGCTGCGCTGATGCTTTAGGGAGAAAACCAGTTTGCATTCATTCCAACCCATTGGCTGAATTGTCTAACAGAAATCATCTACAAGAAAGTGACAGGGCTGGGGGGGCAGTCGATCACAACAAAGTTTTACAAGCAATACTCTTCACAAGAGGTAAAATAAAGCATAAGAAACATTTTATGTCCAAGAAACCCTGTCTTTCAGGTGCGCAGCCCTATTTCCAAGGTCTCTGATCTCATATTCCTGGGACAGATGGGAATAGGCATAGCCATTTGTCAGGAGGGTTACAGGGAGTCCAGCGCTCATTACTAAATAAAAGACACCAATCAGGGGAAGTGAGGGGGTTGGGCAGCGGAGGAGATGCTAGGACAGAAGAAAGGAGCCTCTTTAATGTGAAAATTTTCAAACACACCTCAGAGCTGAGTCATCCTTCGACAGGGCTATGTTGAAGGAAAAGGTTTCCAAAAAGTACTAAGGTAGGCCAACCACCCTTCCCTACAGGTGGACTCCATATAGCCTTGCCCCGCACCCCCAGCAGAGACCTGGCCCTCCTCAACAAGCTTGACTTTAACCTTGAAGATAAACACCCAACCCAGAAACTGAGGCCCTGTCCACACTTGCAGGACCTGTGCATCTCTTTAGGTAGAGGGGCTCTGCTGGGTCCAGGCCATTCCTGGGTTTCCTTCCAGCCTGGGGTCCTCAGGACAAATGGAGTTGTGCTCAGCAGAGTGAAGACAGTGACATTTGTCACCATCAGGACAGTGACATTTGTCACCATCTGTTCAAAGAGGAACAGAGGTAAAGGATGGAACAATCAGATCTTGGTTTAGATAGGATGATACAGTGATTAAAAGTATGGACTCTGGAGCCAGACTGCCTGTGTTCAAATGCCAGCTCTACCACTTACTATTATATGACCTGGGGCAAATTATTTAGTCCCATTATACATCAGTCTCCTCATCTATAAATGGGGATAATGTTGGGAATTAGCATTCCAATTTCTCATATGCTCCAATTATTTCTAGAGTTTCTCATGGTGCTGCCTTACTTTTGCCCTGGGACCAGTCTCTCTGGTCCCTCTTCTCTGCCCTTTCTGTCTAGTCACCATGCAGCTCTCCCTTCTTGCTGATGACCTTGAGAGATTGCCACTATGCTGGATATTACCATATTCTGAGGATGACTGCTTCTGTCTGTCTTCCTTACCTCCAAGCTAAGAGCATTGACCCAAGTCAATAAATACTCCATGAATGAATAAAAGGTCATGACCTAGTTCCCCATAGCACAACTGAGACCAGGCTATAAATTTTAAGAAGACTTGACAAGTTCATTGTAGAGCCTCTCAGCAAACTGGAAATAGAAGAAAATTTTCCCTACCTGATAAAGGGCACTAACAAAAAACCCACAGCTAACTTCATACTTAACCATGAAATAGTGATTGTGTTCCCCTCTGAGATTGGGAATAAGGCAAAGATGTCTGCTTTCATCTTTTACTCAACATTGTACTAGAGGTCCTAACAAGTGCAATAAGACAAGAAAAAGCATATAAATTGGAATGAAATAAACCTGCCTTTGTTTTCAGCTGATATAATTGTATCTGTAGAAAATTCAAGGATACTTACCAAATAACTACTAGAACTCATAATTGAACTTAGCAAGGTCATGGGATATAAGGTAAATATACAAAAATTGACTGCATTTCTATATGTTAGCAACAAAAAGTGGAAGTTGAAAAAAAAATACATTTTACAGTAGCAATAAAAAACTCTATCGAATATGTAACAATAAATTATCTCCCATCATCTCTACACACTTTCCACTCAAGTCCCTTTTTGTGCACTAGTCCCAATGTCCTGTCAATTTCTGCCTTTGTTCATGCTGTCTCCTTTCCTCTCATGTCCTCCCTACATCTCTCTACCAGGATAAACAGACCCACACTCTATGTTTAAGGTTCTATCTTCTCTGTGGAACCAGATGCCTTCCTGCCTTTTCCAGTCAGGCTTCCTAGGCCACCTCTTTGGACCCTTTCTAGAGTAGAACTCTATAGCATTAATCAGAGTGGAAAGCAAGTGAGCAAGGAGACAAGACATCTTTGCTTCAAATCCCCATCCTGCTACTTAATATCTGTGAAAAAATTAAGTGGAAATGTTACTCACTCAGTCATCTCCAACTCTTTGTGACCCCATGGACTGTAGCCTGCCAGGCTCCTCTGTCCATGGAATTCTCCAGGCAAGAATACTGAAGTGGGTTGCCATTTCCTTCTCTAGGGGATCTTCCCCACCCAGGGATCAAGCCTATGTCTCCTGCATTACAGGACGGTTCTTTACCGTCTGAGCCAAATATCTGTGGGTTTGAGCAAATTACAGTCTTTCAATTCTCTCTCTTAAAAAAAGGAAAATAGTAATGCTTATCTCCAGAAGATTGCATGGAGGCTTGAACAATATAATGGGGTAGGAGGGTACCTAGCAGGATGGCTAGTTCTCAAAGAATTGGAGTGGTAGCTAATTTATTATAATTATTTGGCTTTTTTTCTCAACAGGACTCTAGCTCTTTAAAGACGAGACTAGAATATAGTTCAGGGTCTCATGCCCAAAGAGCATAAATGGTTGTTAATTATCCATGACTTCACCCAATGAGGGCACATCAGTCCACCAGAAGGAGAAATCCATCCTTGGTCTGTGAAGTGTTAAGGTGATCGTCAACTTTCACATGAGTGGGATACCACTTCTTAGGCCTGTTTCCCACTACTTGGTGTTTCAGAACTCCTCTCTCATGTAATGATATCATCCTCAGCATCTTTGGTTACCTTAAAAGCATTTCTTATTCCTTTTGAGGAACCCAGACTCTGGAGGGTAAAAAATGTATCTTATACTTCATATTCCCCAAAATACCAGTTCACTACCTTGCCTCCGTGTGCTTTTCTATAAGATGAATATAAGAACTGTGCCTGGAGGGTTGTTGCAAGTATAACATCCATGATACATGGGTAGATCCTTTGTGCAACATAAGATAATACACAAATAGTTATAAAATCAAGTGCTGAATAAATACATGCTGGACATATTTGAATTACATTAGACTTTTGTTTTCTTACCTATAAAATGGGAAGAATAATATCCACCTAGAGGGTCTTGATTTATGTTCAAATATGATTATTCATGTAGAAAGCTTAACCCAGGTAGCACTTTACAAATGTTCAAGAAACATTGGCTACAGAAGTAGACTTCCTATGAACCCATAACGTTTGAGCTTCAGGGCCTCTCGCACTGGCCCCTTCTAAGTTTGTCTCAAGTAGAGTTGGGAGCTTGTGTGTTTTGTACAGACCACCATCTGTTTTCAGTTTAACTTCCCTTTCATCACACCTCCCATTGGGTCTGGTGGCATAAGAGTAGTCATGGGTGTATCTGGGATCTGGCTGAGGGGATGTTGAAGTGAGGATAAAATTAGTTTTTTTTTTAGGGATATCCATATATATGATATGCAGATACTCACCCACGGCAGAGTAGAAATGGCCTTTGGGATCACCCCCTCTGGGCTGATTCACCCCGTATTGTGACTTGGAGGTACAAGCCTTTTCACAATATAAAAGTGTGTGTCCTGGGTATCTACTTGGACACAGCAAGTCACCCCAGAGAGTAAGCTGTTGGCTTAAAACTACAGCAATCATCTGTTTTGCTCACAAGTCTGCCAAAGGGCAGGGGTCAGCTGGGAAAGCTTGTCACTGCTTCACATGGTGTCAGTTGGGGTGGCTCAAAATCTAAGGGCTGGAATCATCTGGAAGCTTCTCACTCACCTATCTGGCAGTTGATGATGGCTGTTTGTTGGGACCTCAGCTGGCTGGCTATGACCTCTCTGTGTGGCTTGGGCTTCCTCACAACATGGTAGCTGGGTTCCAAGGGCAAGTGTCCACAATCCATGGAATTCTGCAGGCAAGAATACTGGAATGGGATTCTCCAGACAAGAATCCCCTTCTCCAGGGGATCTTCCCAATCCAGGGATCAAACCCAGGTCTCCCGCATTGCAGGTGGATTCTTTACCAGCTGAGCCACCAGGGAAGCCCCCCAAGGGGCCCAGGCAGAAGCTATATAACTTTCTATGACCTAACCTCGGAAGTCATAGTGTCACTTCTGCTGTAATCACAGACCCACTCATGTTCAAGAGGAAGGAAGACAGACCTTAGGCCTCAATGAGAGGAATGTCAATATCCCATTACAAGAAGAGCATGGGGGATGGGAGCTCTTGTTGGTAACCATTTTGGAAAATGCAATCTGTCACAGTATCCTATGGCTCCTAGCTTCCAAAAGTATGGAGGTAGTGGAGAGAAACAAAGCTTGAAATGTATGGTGCCAGAAGCTAGTCTGTGGAAAATCTTCCAATCATCAGACGTGGAAAATTGTAAGTGACAAATCCCGTTCTCATTGATGCCTAGACGAAATGGAAATTTGCTTCTGTCAAGAATATACTCAATAATGCAGTGTATGCAATTAATAACGCACCATATAGTTTTATTTCCTTTCTGATGGGAACTGCACAAAATAGGATTTATCAGAATTCATGTGTTTGTAGGGCACAAAACTGTAGCAGCCCTACAGACATAAATACGTCTGTTTGGAGAATGGTAAGTTTTATGCATCCCAGTATTTCAGGTTGCATCTTAGCATATCTGACTTATCTTGTCTGATGAAGTCTGGTGGATCCAGAAAAAATGACACAAAAAAAAATCACTACCAATGCAGCAAAATGGCCTGAAGAAACAAGCGCCCCAATGACAAAACTCATGTGATCATCAACATGTCAATGTATGGAGCATAAGAATAATTTTATTTTATTATGCAATTATGCAGCCCAATATGGAAACCTTAATTTCAAATTAATTTTTGTATGTTTTTTAGAATACTGATCATACAAAAATTCAAATAGGACAGGAAGACAGAAGCATCTTGCTGCTGCTGCTGCTTGCTGCTAAGTCACATCAGGTGTGTCCAACTCTGTGTGACCCCATAGACGACAGCCCACCCTGGGATTCCCGTCCCTGGGATTCTCCAGGCAAGAACACTGGAGTGGGCTGCCATTTCCTTCTCCAGTGCGTGAAAGTGAAAAGTGAAAGTGAAGTCACTCAGTCGTGTCCGACTCTTCGCGACCCCATGGACTGTAGCCTACCAGGCTCCTCCGTCCATGGGACTTTCCAGGCAAGAGTACTGAAGTGGGGTGCCATTGTCTTCTCCAGAAGCATCTTGGTAGGAGTCAAAAACAAACTGAAAGGAGATCTACAGATGTGTCAAAATGTTACTCCGTGATGAGACCACAATGGAAACTAATTACCAATGACAACTTGTGAACCTAAAAGAAACTTTACAACACTGTTAATAATTTTATCAAAAGGAAATCAAGCAGGCTGCAGGAAAGGTTGAATGATCTTTCTATTGTCTCTATAAAAAAGATATAAAAAAATCACTACTATATGAAAAGATAATCAAAACTGTGCAGCCCCAAAAAGTAGAAAAAGGAGACATAAAAGTGTTTCAGACTGCTAATTACTAAAAATATTATATCATTTTTCTGGATTTTATGAAGTTTGAGGTCTTAGTGAGCCTTTAAAATTTGTAATTTGTTATTTGTTTTCTCATTTAAACATTTAGTATCATACTAGGTTTTGTATTTGCAATTTTGTCTTTTTTTCCTTTTATTCCAAAATGTTTACTCTCCAAACCCCACTATTAGCTACAATCGGCTCCTATTGGCTATTATTATTAATATTTTCGGACAATACAGACATGGTGCATGTTGCAGTTTATAGACATGAGGAGATGGATGATAAATGCCAATCATCTCAAACTGGCATCCTTCTTTTTCGGGATGAAAGCACAGAACAGTGTTGTAGGGCCTGTATTGGTCAGCTTGGGCTTCCATAACAAAGCACCACAGACTAAGGGTCTTAAACAACAGAAACACATTTTCTCAATGTTCTGGAGGTTGGAAGTCCAAGATCAAGGGAGCGGCAGGGTTGGTTTCTTCCAAGGCTTCCCCTTGGGGGCTTGGATGTGGCCGCTTTCTCACTGTGTTGTCACATTGCCTCCCCTCTGTGTGTGTCCTAATCTCCTTATGGGCACACCAGCAGTCAAATTAGATTAGGGCCCGTCCATGTGACCTCATTTAGCTAAATCACCTCGTTAATGGCCCTACTTTCAAATGGACTCAGCTTTTGAGGAAATGGCAGTTAGGGCTCTAAGGCGTGGATCAGGAGAGGGACACAGCACAGTCCGTACTTAGGCCCAAACCCTAGGTCCTCAGGAGGCAGGCCCAGCTTGCCCTGCCCAAGCTGCTCAGTGAGTGCTTCCAAGTCTCGCTCAGCTCTGTGTCACCAGCCGATGTCATCCAAGGCCCCAGGCCTCCTTCAGATCATCCAAGTAGTCCTGGCAGAGGGAGCCAGAATCATAGCAGGAGAACTACACAACCTTCAGCGGGAGCAAGAGAAGCCCTCAGCTCCTCTGCTGGCACCGGAGCCCTTTCGGCTCTATTTTAAGAAATGTAAAGCGTTGCACGCAGGGTTCACTCCCCGGAGAGGACACCCTGCCTAGCACCAGGAGGTGTTTCTTGGCTCAGGGTCCCACCCCTCATGTCACCTTCGTGGCAGCCCCTCAGGCTCCGAGCTGTACTTCATCTGCACGGTCTCAGCACCCGCCAGCCCTGCTGTGATTAAAGCCTTGCCAGCATTTCCACTCTACTGTCTGGTGAATGTTTAATGTCTACTGAGGCAGTCTCTCCATGCTGAGCTGCCTGCCTGGGTGGTCCAAATTATCTCCACCAGGACCAATTAATTTGCTCCCTTAGGGACTCCAGTGTGATCTGCATCATTCCTGGTCACCATTAGTGACTGCGATTGGCGGGTGGGAGGGGGGGGCATGGGGGAGGCAGTTCCCAGTCCTGAGGGAAGCTTAAGCTGGACCCTGGCTCCCCAAGAGACTCACCAGCCGCACTTAACTCATCCAAGTAGTACTTGAGTCCAGCTATCTACTACAGGCCCATCTCTGTGCTAGGAACTTGACACACGACTCTGACTCACAGCACTCTCGAGAAGTGAATATTATTATCCCCATTTTACACATAAACCAAGTGGGGCTCTGAGATGTAAGGTGACTTATCCAAGGTCACACAGCTTGTTATGGCCGAGCGGGAGTTAAGCTCCACACTCTCCGATGACAAAGCCCTGAAAGTGCTTTTTCCATGAGTTCATGCAGCCTCTCGCCAGTCCCAATCATACGCAATCCCAGCTGGAAAGGAGTTAGGAAGCTGTTGAGCCCAGTTCCTTTAGTTTGCAGAATATTATGGCACACACTGGAATGGCCACCCCCAAATTGTTTACAACCCTCCTTTCCAACATCTTTGACCACAGAAGCTGGAAGACCAAAAGGCTTCTCTTCCCAACTGCCCTTGCAGCTGGGCAGAAGACAGGTGGCCCAGTTCTGGTCACTGTGTATCAACAAAACTCACAAGTTGGGGCTTCCAGGGAAAAGAGAGCATTTCCCCCTTTAAAAACAGCCTTTGGGGACTTCCCTGGTGGCCAAGTGGTTAAGAATCTGTCTTCCAATGCAGGGGACATGGGTTCAATCCCTGGTCAGGAAACTAAAACCCCACATGCTGTGGGGCAACTGAGCCTGCACCACAACTACTGAAGCCCACATACCACAACTAGAGAGTCCATATGCCTCAACTAAGACCCAACACAGCCAAAATAAATAAAATTTTTAAAAAGTCCTTTGTGTTTTGCATTCCCCTTTCTTCCTGCCTGAAACACAGTTGCAGTCCCTGGAAGTGAAGCAGCCATCTTGCAGCCATGAGGATAAAGGCCCTATGTTAAGGATGACAAATCAAGAAAATAGAAGATTGGGTCCTTTACAACATAGTGTAGCCATTATGCCAACCTGGATTTTTTTCTTGCAAGAGACAAAATCTTTATCATGTGTGCTACTAATAGCTGGGTTTTCTGTTACCTGCAGCAAATTCAATCCTAACTGATACAAGCATCCAGATGTCATCCCTTGGCCTGTGCTCCTCCTGCAAGGACAGTTTTGCCAGATAGAGAATTCTTGGTTGAAGGCTTTTTTTCTTTCACCACTTTGAATATGCCATCTCACTGCCTTCTGGCTCTTATGGTTTTTATAAGAAATCACCTGTTAGTCTCTCAGTTAGCTCAGGCTGCTAAACAAAATACCACACACTGGGCAGCTGAAACAGGCATTTCTCACAGTTCTAGAGGCTGGAAGTCTGAGATCAAGGCACCATCATTTAGGTTCTGGTGATAACCGTCTTCCTGGTTTCCTGACATGGCAGGGAGACAGAGACAGATTGGCGGGGAGGTAGCAGAGAGAGAACTCTCTTGTGTCTCTTCTAGGGGCAGTGATCCTACCACAAAGGCTCCATCTTCATGACTAATAACCTTCCAAAGGTCCCCTTTCCAAACGCCATCACACTGGGGATTAGCGTTTCAACAGATGAATTTGGTGTGGGCGGAGAGGGGGGGGGGAAGCATGGAACAGACATACAGTCCGTAACACTTAGAATCTCGAGAGACTAAAGAAGCCCTGAATGAGCATCTCAGATGTCAGAGTAGTGAGGTCGCCTATCCTGGCCTCATACCCACCGTGCATTTCACAGAGAATTTAGAGTATAAGAGGAGACCTCTAACAGTCCCTGCATTTATCCCACGTAAGTCTCTCTTGCTGAAGTGGTTGGGGGCTGAATACCCTGCAGGTCTGATCTTCGGGGAGATCCTTCTGCCCTTGTGAAATGTGTCCTAGTGACTACCTAGGAAGTCATACTGTTAAGAGGCGGATGTCCAGAATGGTGAAGGACCTCAACACCAGGCCACCTGAGGGCTGGTTAGTGGAACAGGGAATACTTAGCCTGAAAAAGAGAGGACTCAGGGGGATCAGGAGGGTCTGTTTTCAAACCTCTGAAAGGCTGTTCTGCAGAAGAGGGAAGAAAAGAATAGATGTTTTCTGCTTTGAGAGGTACAAAAGGAGAAGATGAGGATCAATGGCAGAGGACCAGGGAAACTGGCTTGGGTTCAATCACAGAAAGATCTTTGATAATAATCAGAACCACTACCAAATGAGCTGGCCCAGGGGATGTTCCAGAGAGGCAGTGGACATTTATCCAGCCAACTCTAGAGCTATTTCAGGCAGCCACTCAAGGGAGAATAGAAGGATCCCCTCAAAGTGTTCCCCAGTGAGGGAATTCTATGAGTCTCTGAATCAGACTACACATAAGAGATACCACATGGCATGCAAAGGAAGGAAGGCAGAATTGAGAGTCAGAAAAATCAGATTTAAAAGCTGGTTTCTCCCCTTGATGGCAAAGTCACCATAGTAGAAACAATGAGTTCTCCCACAATGTATGTTCTCCCTCTTTTCATAGACACAGAAGCCCCAGTTTTCACCTGAACACATGATCATCTGGAACAGACTACATTTCTCAGCCTTCTTTGCAGTTAGACTCAGCCATGTGACTAAGTTACAGAGTGAAAGTAGAAGTATTGAGTGCCACTTTGGGGACATGTCCTTAAAGGGAAGGGGTATGCTTCTCTTTCCCCCTTTTTATTCTTCATCCATTCTTCTATTCTTCTGCCTGTAATACAAATGTGATGGCTGGAGCTGGAGCTGCCATTTTGGATCATGAAGGTGAGGCCATGCTAGGTTTGGCAGAGCAATGGATGGATCTTTGGTCCCTATGATTTTTCAAAATAGAGCTGCCTATCCCCCAGACTCTAATGGAAAAGAAGAAGAAAGTTGTTTTTTTTTTAATTCACAGTTATTTTGTGTCTCTGTACCTAATCTTAACTGCAACAGGTGTCTACTCTAGGGTAAAGTCTTTGGGGCTCTCTGAGCCTCTGTGGGTATAATGAGAATCATAATGTTTGTGAAAGCACAATGAAAACTGCTCAGCATTACAAAAATGTAAGACTGTTGTTGCTGGGCACCAGGAAAGGCATGGTGGAAAAGGAGGTATACTAAAGAAATATACATGTTTTCCCCCTTTCTACAGTCCTTCTTAAAGTTTCTGTGTTTCCTGTCTCCATAGATCTCGATCTTGCGGGTCTGATCTTTAGAGGGAGAGGAAGGAGCGTGCATGAGGGGATTTCCCAGTTCCTGAGAGCCTTCACAACTATCTGCCCTTAATGCAGTATTGGCCGACCTTTGTGGTCAGGAAGTTGGAGCAATTTTTATTTCACCATCAACAAAAGTCAGGGGTTCCTTTCTGAACTGTTAATTTATGGGCAAAGCTCTTCTCTTGGGGGTCAGTGGCAGGAGCCGACATGGTAGAGGTAAAAGGCAGTCCACTCATTTCACCTTAGGGAGAGGAATGGCAGATCTTGGCAGAGTGTCTGCAAAACCATCAGGGATATAGAGCAGCAACATCATCAAAACCACCAAGCAGAGATCACACACCGACCAGAGAGGGCAACACCCCAGTGCTGCAGCCTGTGGAACAGCCTGGGATTCACTGTTGACGTCGGTGGAGATGGTACATTTCCCTCCCCATCTTGGTGAACAGTGCACTTTTTGGTAAAGGCCTCCTACAGACATTCCCTATCGACAAGGTCTACCTTGGGCTAGTATAAGACCACTGCAGACTGAGCATTCATCTGGGTTGGGGTCCATCTCCTGGGGCTCAGAAGCTCAGTATGTCCCCAAGTCATAAGTGTTCTTGGAGCTCCAGCTCAGGCAGGTCAAAAGCCAAAGAAATGAGGCGTGTCACTTACGGCGATGCTGAGCTCAGCTGTGCCCCCCACCCCTACCCCACAAGTGTCGGGGGCTTATTTAGACTTCCTTTCATCCTCTCAGGCTGGAACAGTCCTGGGCTCACAGAAAGTCTTCTGGCAACTGTTGAATTAAATTCAACATCCAGAGAATCCATAAATGGGGAGAATATGAGCAGAATGGAGTAGGAAAGTTAGCAACCTGAGATGAGACCAAGGGGAACTGCCTGGGCCCCTACCTTCTGATTCACCCTCCTCCCTCCGTCCTTACACGATCACTTGGAGGCTTGCAGGGGACAGAGTCGATTATAATCTAGGAAGCAAAGGTCTCCCCTCAGTTCAGAGCAGGGAGGAAGTAGACACGGGATCGAGAGGATTTTTCCTCAACCAAGTGACGAGGCCAAATGCAAAATAGTCCTTGGGAGAGAAGGGGCTGGGCTTGAGTAAGCAGAAGCCAAGAGCGTTTGCCAGCATCCAGGGAGGATTCCTGGCCTGGAATCAGGAGCAGATGGAAGTGGGGAGAGGAGGATGGGAGCTGAGACCCCTGTAGATGTCTCTTGAGGACTGAAGCCCTGGGCCAATAGGCCACAGTCTGAGCTTACATCAAGACGAGTGAGGGGCCCCGGCTCCCTGCTGAGTGGGCTTGCCTGGTCCGTAGCCTACGGCTCATGGAGGCTGTCCAGGCAGCTCAAGTCTGCAAATGTTTCAAAAGCCCTGACTCTCTGGCCCTGACCCAGCTCAGGTCTGAGGACTGAAGTCTGTCACCACGGGGCCTGCTAAGCTGTGGCCGGGAGGACCAGCTGCCCTGGTCACACGGCTGGAAGGGCCACACGGGGCGTAGCAGATGCTGGCACTGCCCTATCCTCACCCCATTGGCATTGATCATTGTGGTACGTGCCAACCACCACAGAGTGGCACCTGCCACTCGCTTGCTCTCCTCAAAGGCCTTTCTCTGGCTGGTGAGTGGGGCAGGCAGTGGGCACAGGGCGTAGTATTCTGGGGGCAGCCCTTGGCCAATGACACACAGGAGTGGGTGGAGAATCACCCCCAGTTTCCTAGGCCTTCAGACATCCCCAGGGAGGGGAGGGGGGATTGAAGCCCAGTTGCCCACAGTGAGACCCACCCCATAATTCACCCTGTACTGGTCCCAGACCAGGAAACTCCTGAAGGAACCCATATCCCCAGGGACTGAGCTGCCAGAGGGCAGGGCCCCCATCAGCCCTATTCCCCTATCGGCCCCCAGCTCAACGCCTGACAAAACACAAGTGCTCAAGAAACGCAACTGAATTGGAACTGGAAATGGACTTGAGACTGATTCCAGGAACCCTTCCACTCCCCAATCAGACAACTGTCTCTCCTGGTTGCCTCCCCCGCCCCACTCCAATTATTCATGCATTCATAAATGTACACAGATACGTATGAGAGGCGCTAAGCTAGGTCCAGCTTCTTCTGTTTCTTCGCCTATATTCTGGGGAAGCCTGCCATTCTTGGTGGATTAGTAACTGACAACAGTCTGTGCTTTAAAAAGAAGCTGCGGAAGGTACAAAATTTCTTCAAAGAAAAGGGCTTTCTCAGGCTGAGTGGACAATGGCAGTTGTTGATATTTTGAAGAAGGGCAAAGAAGCTCGCAAGTCATTCCTCTTAAATGCAGTCATCGACTCTGCCTGTGGGGTTCATGGGCAGGGCTCCAACATGCAGACCCCACCCCCAGCACCAACACACAAATACAGCTGGACTCAGTTTTCCACACCCAGGGCCACAAACATACACACAGATGCCCTTATAAAAAAAATCATATATGCGAAGATACTCACATGAGCATCAAGGCCCCCACATGCCCAGGGTATACACATATGAGGTGGCCTCTCCTCCTCACCCCTGTCCAGCACCGAGACCAGTTCCCACTGAAAAGGTGGCTGCTGGGTGATTGACAGGCCAGCCAGTAGCTTCATGCAGTTGGAATCTGAGATGCCATTACCATGGCGACCACAGCCCCTTGCAACTCCATTATCTTCTGTGCTCTGGGGAGCTGAGTGTTATACCTGGTAGACTTCCCTTCTGGAAGCCACTCTTTCCTCCAGGAGTGGTTTTTAATTTTTCCCTAGGGCCTTGCTTCTGTGAAGCAAGTTGACTTACACCTCCCTCTAGCTCGCCCTCTGCTAAAGGTGATGGAGGTTTTAAGGACAGTTGTGCTTTAATCAAGCTTTTGGTCTCCTGGAACCTTCCAGTTACTCTGAGGTGTCTGATGTCATGCCTAGCTGAAGGGAGTAAGAAGTCCACTCCTTTCTCCACAGATCACCCTGGAGTTGGGGCTGTGATCACAGGATCTTCGAACTGGAAGTGTTTAGCGCTTGGTAGGGTGTTCTGCTCAGATTCCTTCCCTCCTTCAAGTCAAAGGGACTCATTCTTCTAGCTGACAGCTCTCAGCAGACTCTCTCTCCAGGAACTTTCCTCAGCTTGGGATAACTCAAAGTCGCACCTCCCTTCCCTGGGAACACACCACATTCAGTGACCGGCCGATTGGAGGTACAACCTTGCCTCAGTTCATGACAACTCTGAAGGACCACACTGGTTGCAAGGCTCCCAGGGGGTTATGGGAGGCCCTGTGATGACTGCATCACAGTTCAGCTCTGCCTCTGCCCAATCCTGCTTCCCTCACTCTTGGATGTTGACCCTAAAAGGAGTCCCCCAGAAGCCATGTACACACAAAGCCTCTCAGAACCTATTCCTAGGCAACCCAACCCAAGACAAAGGCTCTGGAGCTCATCTTACACAGTCCCCCTTTGACAGATAAGGAAACTGAAGCCCATGGAAGGGCTGGGTATCCTTAAGGTCACTTGGGGAGTTAACATAAAATGTACTTCCTAGATCCAGACTCTCAGCATTGGAACAGACCCTAAAGGTTCCCTGATCTAAGCAGAGAGAAATGGAATCAAGAGGCTAAACTGCACAGCATTGATGGCAGTGATGATGGAGTTAAAGAACCAGAATCAGACCCTGGAAGCCATTACCACATTGTCCGGCTGCCCTGAGAACTCAGCCTTCCTGCAGTGAGAACTCCACCAGTGAGAAGGTTCCCTATGGCCCCCACTTCTAGGTGTCAGGATCCCCCAAAGAAAAGTTACCACAGGTTCCTAGACTGTGTTACCCATGCCCCAGCCCAAGAAAGGATAAAGAAGTGGGAACCTGAAGGGACCAGGGGAATCAGCCAGACTAGGTCAGTGGCTGTCAATCCAGTCTGCATATTAAAGCAGCTAGGAGCTTTAAGAGATCCCAATGCCTGGGTCACACCTCAGCCCAATTAAACCACAATTTCTGGAGATAGGACCTAGGCACTGGTACTTTTTTTAAAAAAAGCTCTCTGGGTGATTCTGATGAAAAGTTGAGAACCTCTGCTAAGGGAAAACCAATGATGAAAAGACTGAGGAATGTCTCCTATTAGTTCCTTGTGGTATCAGAGAAGGTTTGATCAAGGAAGGAGATCCACTCTGAGTGATACAGAATAAGGGATTTACTGTGGGAGCAGGTTAAGCTGCTCATGTGAGACCATTGACTAGCATCTTAATGAGGGCCTGAAGGCAGCAGTTAAGATGAAAAGATGGACATTGTGGTACTATCTATTGCCATATAACAAATTACATCAAAATTTTGTTACTTGAAACAAAAAACACTTATTATCTCGGTTTCTGAGGGTCAGGATTCTGGGAATAGCTTAGCGGAGTGGTTTTGGTTCTGGGTCTGTTTATGGGGTTGCAGTTAAGGTGTAAGTTGGAGCTTGTGGTCATCTGAAATCTTGACTGAGGCTGGAGCATTTGCTTCCAAGCTGGCTCACTCATCTAAGGACAGTTAGTTCTTTAACTCCATATCTGCTGATGGGAGTCCTCGGGTGCCTTGCTGGCTATTAGCACATGGGCCTCTCCACAGGGCCACTCCTGACATACCAGTTGGTTTTTCCTAGCTGAAGAGATCTCAGAGAAAAAGAGAGAGAAATAGACAGTGGGAGGGAGACTAAGACAGAAGGTGCAGTGTTTTTTTAGAACCTAATTCATAAGTGATGTGCCATCACCTCTGCCATGCTCATATTGGTCACACAGACCAACAGGGAACAAAGTGGAAGGGATGACTCAAGGGTATGACTACCAGGAGGTAGGATTCATTGAGTGCCATCTTGGAGGCTGGTGTGGGGCAGTGTACAGATAAACCAGAAACCACCACGGCAGCCAGAATCCACATTTCACCACCTCTAACCTCTATGGTATGAGTCACTTGCAGGAAAAGCTGGCACCCTCAGCCATGACTGCAGAGACACTTGGCCCAGGATCTGGAGAAAGCAAAGGAAAAGATCCAGCCAGAGGGCCTGGCTGCACCCTGGGGCCAGAAACGTGAGCCAGCTGATCAGCAACAACATGGGAGCACTCCCACAGCACCCGACTCTTTGCAGACTGTAAGAGTGGCTGCTACTGTTTCCCCTCTGCCTTCCAAATCTCACACAAATTTCTTCTGCAGCCAACCCTAAGGTAGAACCCAGGAACTGTGTGAAGAAGGGAATTCTGGGAAATGTAGTCCCAGCCTAACTAGGTGGCTACGGTGTAAAGGCCCCACAGGGCTGGCAGATGTACTGGGGGATGGGCACAGCCAATGAAAAGGCGAGCTGGAGTCTGACCGTAAGAAACACAGAGACCTCAGTCTTCCCAGAACCTCGGGGAAATACTCCCCAATTCCCTCTCCGGCCTCATTACAGACCCATTCTGGATTAAGCCTCTTTCATTCTGGAGGAGGGAGAGAGAGAGAGGGAGAGAAGACAGATGGATGATTTGAAAGCTGATTCCAAATCAGTTGGAGTGGACAATAATTTCATCCCCCTTCACATCAATACCTTTAGACAGCCAGATGAAAATCATGCTTTAATGGTCTGGCTGCATCTAATATCACGGCCACTCAAACTGCTTAGCCTGATGACTTCAAAATGTCTCACTCTAATGTTCCCGGGCAGTGGCAAAATGGTGTAAAAGATGGTACACAGGACAAGCCCGGTCTGTCGTTTCAGAAGATCCCAAATATTTCCCCAACTGGCCTACTCATGCCTGAAATTCTCATATCACAGCCTTAACCCTCTAGCCAGAAGCTCACATTTGTTTTAACATGCACCTATCTCTGAGAGGCATCCTGTTTTAGGCTACAATTGGTCATATTTCTTAGGGCAAATGAAATCTGGAGATGCATGTGACAGACGGGACAAGTGAGGGAGCACTAGACATTGGGCAGGGAAAGATAAGCAAGAATGGAGTCCCGCAAGGCAATAATCCTATATGTTGCCCCAAGTCCTATAGCAATTTTCTTCTTTCCAGAGTCACAGAAATACACCATTTTCCAGACTCCCTTGAAGTGAGACTGAGGTCATGGGATGGGGTTCTAGCCAATGAGATAAATGGAAATAATGTAAGTCATTCCTCAGATCCACCAGAAAGGAAAACAGATCTACCAAGTGGGGGACACTCCTTTGGCCTCACTCATGTTCAAGGTGCATGTGAGCACACACTCGTGAAGGCATGGAAGCCTTCATGCTTCTGTCCACTATTATAGACAACCGCTGTTCTGACTGACTCCTTCACAGTCTGAGGAGGCTATCTCACTGTCTATCCTTGGACATTATGAGCTGATGAAATGTGTTCCTTGGTCTGAAGAAATGATGCCCAGATGCTCAAATCGGTGCCCTCTCCTGTCTTCAGGTCCTTTCCTAACACCCTGAGAACTAGCATCGACTACCGGGCAAGTAAAGCCCAGGCTGGGGTCAGCAGTGCTCCTGTCAGGACCCATGACCCATTTGGAGCCCCCAGTGCTTCCAGCCTTGACCTCACTTGGCAGCTACAGTCAAGGTCTTCCCACCAGAATCTGCCACATAGCCCACTGCACCCCCGTCTGTCTTGCTGACAGAACAGCTCTTATCTGGCATCTTGCATTTCAGAGGGAACAAGAGGACCATGTCTGGATCAGTCCCGTCTCTGCGATGCTGCAGCACCCCCATATCCACTCACTTCATGGACCCAGGTGGCCACCTCCAGCAAGCACATGGGGATGGATATCTGCCTGTTGATTCTGGTCACCTCCCAAAGCCAGAAGGGGGTTCTTCCAATGAACATTGACACATCCTACCTTCATGCCCCCCTCAAATTCCCATAGTGATTTCCATATGGGCATCCCTTTAATAAGCCAGGTTTCCCTTGCCCTCTGCCTGACCATATGGTCAATGGCTGCTGCCCATGAGTCAGTAAAAACTCAAACACAGGGACTTTACCACTGTTCAATTCTTTCATCACTGCTAGGCAAACAGCATGCAACTCAGCCCACTGAGCTAATTTGTTTTTACCTTCTTCAATCTGAGTGATGGCCTCCCCAACAGGATGCTGGCCATTTACCATGGAACTGCTGCCCTCAAACCAACCAGCTTTCTGTCTGTTGAGAACTATTTACAAGGCACTGCCCAAGCGATGACAGAATCCAGCAACTCCTCACACAGTCCCCTACTTGTATCTCCTCCTTGCTTTCTCCCATAACAAGAGTATGTATAACCCAGGGAAACACATGGTTATGGAATTCTTCTGGGCACTGCCATCCCCATTAGAGTGTTTCTGACACCATCCAAGACATTGTGGGGATTTTCAACTTCAAGATCATTTATATCCTTCAGTCATAGGGGTAGCTTCAGTGAGTAATGTCTGGGCTTCCCTGGTGGCTCAGTGGTGAAGAACCTGCCTGCCAATGCCAGAGACATGGAGTTTGATCCCTGGTCTGGGAAGATCCCACATGCCACAAAGCAACTAAGCCTGTGTGCCACAACTATTGAGCCTGGGCTCTAGAACCCAGGAACCACAACTACTGCACCTATATGGTGCAACTACTGAGGCCCGCATGCCCTAGAGACTGTGCCCAACAGCAAGAGATGGCACCACAATGGGAGGCCCACGCACCGCAAGTGAGGAGTACCCCCCTCCACTTAATTCAACTAGAGAAAAAAAGCCCAAGCAGCAACAAAGACCCAGCATGGCCAAAAAAAATTAATTAAAAATTTAAAAATAAATAATGTCTAATAACACACTAGCAAATAGCCCTTAAATGGGAATTCTCTAGTTGGAAGTCCCCGTTGTCACAGGGAGCACTGACGGGCTTCTGCCCTAAGTCCCACATTGGGCTATGGCACGGGGACTTCGTCCCTACCAGTACTCCAGCGTCTATTCCACTATGTGGGCTTAAGTGGTCTTACTGGTTCCCATTTAGCAAGTCCTGTTAATATTGCTTGAGGGGTGGAATCACATGTCCTCTGTTTTACAATCCTCAGTGGGAGAAACTTTCCCTGGTCAGATAATATGTCCGTCCCCACGACAGTCAGGTAAGAGAGATACCACCACTTCACAGAAAGCCTGTTTCAACACACCAGGTTCTCCCACAAAACTTTACCTTAGTCCCACCACACATTACAGTCCTAACTGTAGCCTCCCTTAGGATTTCATCCACAGGTTTGGTTTTTACAACACTAGGTAAGGGAAGTGTTCCCCAGCCAGACACAATAGCCATTCCCATAAAACATTTAAGTAGCACTGATATAACTTCTTTACATAATACCAGCTTAAACATTCCAACTCTCATCATCTGATCCACCCTTACATCTCTAGAGTCTCTACATCTGGCTGTAGCCCAAGTGAGGTCTTCACCAATGGGTTCATGGGATTCCCGAGTCTGGGAAACATCTTTTCCACCCCAGACCATTTTACCGACTCTTGTGCAAAAAGCTTTGGGTCCCCAGTGAGCGGTGGAAAGAAGGGACCCTGGCCGTTTTGTCAATCTATCTTGATTAATGTACCTACACGCTGCTGCAAGCGATTGTTGGTTAGATTTCTCATTGTAATCTCTGTCTTCTAGCTTTTAAAGTTCTCCAGACTGGGGCATGTAGGACGGACTTGCAACCCCATGGACTGTAGCCCACCAGGCTCCTCTGTTCATGGGATTTTCCAGATAAGCAAACTAGAGTAGGTTGCTATTTCCACCTCGAGGGGATCTTTCTGACCCAGGGATCAAATCCATGTTTCCTGCATTGGCAGGCAGATTCTTTACCACTGAGTCACCAGGGAAACCCCCCAAACTTTAGGCAGTGCTGTGTTAAAATCTTTTTTTTAACCCTATCAATGTTCAGTTTGGGGCTTCCCAGGTGGCACAGTGGTAAAGAATCTGCCTGTCAATGCAGGAGATGTAAGAGACACTAGTTCGATCCCTGGGTCAGGAAAATCCCCTGGAGTAGAAAATGGCAACCCACTCCAATATTCTTGTCTGGAAAATCCCATGGACAGAGGAGGCTACAGTCCATGGGGTTGCAAAGAGTTGGATAGGACTGAGTAAGCACACATACACACACACACACATGTCCGGTTTCACTCATCTCATGTAAAGATTCTAACAATTGCCTTCTGAAGATTTCCACTCTACTGGGACTTTTCCTCTTTGTCTCACCCCTGTCAATATTTGCTTTATTCACCTTAATTCTTAATAACCACTTAAAACTTCCACCTTGTTGGGAAGAGGCACTTCACCCTATCCTTGGCCTCTGCTCATTCTCTTGTTAATTAACCAATGTTTCCATTGGCGTCTCTAAGACCTATGAGGGAGGTGGAGCTGAAACACCAAATTTGCTAAGGTTTCCTGAACTGTTTTCTGGTTTTCTTAATGATTGAGGGGGTGCCTATGTGAAAAAGATCCCCTTAATAATAGCACTGACCATGACCTGGGCAATGGGCATGTTCAGCAGCATGAATAGCCTGGTCATCATAAAGCCATTCCAGATGGCTTGCTTACGAAGCTGATCAGCTGCTTTACCTCATGTGTTCCACTTCGCCTTCACCTGGGTGAAGAACAGTCCCCCTTCTCAGGATAATCAGACCTTACGGTGGCTTTTATCCAGTTCACCAGGCTGGCTCATCCCTGGGGAATAACCTCCCACGTGTCTGGGTCACCTCCACCCACCTACCATTGCTCCACATAGAGCTGCTGCTTCTGCATCAACTCACATGTGCTTTTCCACTCTGCTACATTCGAACCAAAGATGTGCTTCCTAAACTCATGCACAGTTACTTCACATTGCACTCCCTGGTTTCAATAGTTTCTTGGGCTTGTCTTTCCCCTACCTTGATTCTTACCTTGGGGGACAGCTGTGAGGCCAGCAGCCAAGCTCAGACTCACTGAAATCTGACTGGCCTAGCATCAATGTCCCCACCAGCTATTACAGATATCAACAACCAAGCACGGAGGACATTTGGCATTTTTCTTATTACTTTGCATTTTTTGATGCATCCAGCAAATCAGCTCCCCCAGAGTTGGATTCATCTTTAGTAACTGCTCCTCCAAAGCATGGGTGACCACATGGTTTCTCAGGAATCCACCCTTTAAAGGTCCTCAACCTCCACCCTTTAAGCCAGTCTCTTACCAAACCACATGTTTCTGTGATCCAGGGCTGTCCTAGCAATCCCACTTGCCTGACACCAGCTCTTTTAGGTTCCTGGACCCAGTTTCCTGCATGTTTGTGGGGGAAGGGGCTTCCTCACACATCCAAGCAAGGCTCAGGACACCAGCTTGAGTGTCCTACAATTCAGCTCAATTCTGACACCATCCACCCTGAGATAACCTCATGCTAAGGGCTCAGTCCTACAAGACTGCTTCCCCCCACCCTAACTTCAGACACAGTCACATGTCCAGGTTGTCACCTGGGCTTCTGACCCTCTGACTCTGGAGATTTCAGCGACTCCCTCCTTGGGTTCGATTAATTTGCTACAGCGCCTCAGAGGACTCAGAGAAACATTTTACTTACTAGGTCATCAGTTTATTATAAAAGGTTATAAGTCAGGAAGAGCCAGAGGGAAGAGATGCACAGAGCAAGGTGTGGGGAAAGGGAGCGGAGCTTCAGTGCCTTCCCTGGGCTCACCACTCTCCCCATATCTCCACGTGTTGAGCAACCTGGAAGCTCCCCAGACCCTGTCCTTTTTTTTGGTTTGTTGGTTTTTCTGGAGGCTTCATTACACAGGCATGATTGATTAAGTCATTGGCCAATGAGCATTGATTCAATCTCTAGCTCCTCTCCCTTCCCCAGAAGTCAGGGGGTGGGACAGAAAGTTCTAACCTTCTAATCCTGTGGTTGGTTCTCCTGGCAACAAGCCCCCGTCCTTAGGTACTTTCTCTAAGTCACTTCATTAACATAACAAAAGATGTCTTTATGGCTCCGAGCACTTAGGAAATTCAAAGGATTTTAGGAATTCTGTGCCAGAAAAGGGGGCGACAACCAAATAGCCATTTCTTACTATAAATCAAATTATCACACAGGCAGAAAGGCCAGACTCTCCAACACAGGCAAGAAGGTCAACAGGATTGGTCATCTGCATTCCAACTGAGTCTAGCCCTTCCAGAACATAACTGTGTTTCCATGGAAAAACCTGGACTCTGGAATGAAGCAGCCCTGTTCAAGTCCAGCTTCATCTTTTACCCACTGTGTTGCTTTAAGTAAGTTACTTAACCACTCAGTCTTACAGTGCCAAGTGGAATTAATAATACCCACTCAGAGGGCTCTGGAAGAATTAAATGAGATCAGAGGTGTTAGGGAGCTGTTGATCAAAACCACCCGCCTTGGCCAGGCACGATAATAACCACTTGCCTGAGTTGTCTCATTTGTCTCACAACAGAAGGTCCTGATAAAGAACTCAGTGCTGCTGCTGAAAACTAACGGGGAGAATTCAGGAGGGGCCAAGAGGAGGGAGGAGATGCCAGCCCACATGTCCTGCTCATCTCCCAGAAACCCTCACGCTGGAATCCATCTTGGCTGAGAGAGACACGCCACCAGGAAGGACCCTGAGTCATACCAAGCAAGATGACTGGCCAGAGACAGCCCAGAAACCAACATCATCACCAGAAAACCTGACACTGCGAGCGACAGTGGCAGAGCTGTTCTCCCGGGGGCCCTTCAGTTCAGTTCAGTCGCTCAGTCATGTCTGACTCTTTGCAACCCCATGGACTGCAGCACACCAGGCTTCCCTGTCCATCACCAACTCCCGGAGCTTGCTCAGACTCATGTCCATCGAGTCAGTGATGCCATCCAACCTCATCCTCTGTCATCCCCTTCTCCTCCTGCCTTCAATCTTTCCCAGCATCAGTGTCTTTTCCAATGAGTCAACTCTTCACATCAGGTGGCCAAGTATTGGAGTTTCAGCTTCAGTATCAGTCCTCCTAATGAGTATTCAGGACTGATTTCCTTTAGGATTGACTGCTTTGATCTCCCTGTAGTCCAAGGGACTCTCAAGAGTCTTCTCCAACACCACAGTTCAAAAGCATCAATTCTTCGGCACTCACCTTACCCTCCTGCTTTCCACCTAGGTGCCCCTTCCCAATAAAGTCTCTTGCTTTGTCACCACATGTGTCTCCTCGGACAACTCATTTCCGAGTGTTAGACAAGAACTCACTCTCAGGGCCTGAGAGGAGTCCCCCTTCCTGCAACAGGAACATCAGGCATAGAGCAGGTGATTTCTTCCCATCTTCTCTTACTGCCTGAGATTCCTGGAGTGCCACCATGTAACCTCATCACCAATCAGAAGAAAGTCACACACCCTGCCTATGAAAGCTTTGCCCTGAAAACCACTGAAGAGTTCGTGTCTTTCTTGAACACAAACCTCTTGATTGGCCCTGCCATAAACCTTTGTCTGCTCCAAACATCAACATTTTGGTTTGTTTGGCCCCACTGTGAGTCGGGCATATGCACTTGTGTTCAGCAACACAACCACATATATACCCAGAGAGGGTCTCACTGTTTGAAATACCGGTGACCACTGAGTCACACACATTTGAATTACACAGGTCCACTTATTCACGGATTGTTTTCAATAGTAAATACTACAGCACCAAATGATCCCAGGTTGGTTGAATCCACGGATGCAGAACTGTGTATATGGAAAGCTGATTAGAGAGTTATACTTGGATTTTCAACCGCAGGGAGGGCCAGTGCCTCTCCCCTGCCTTGTTCAAGGATCAACTGTATTTTGTGCCGTAGCAACTGTGGTAAGCTGAATAACGCCCCCTTTATCTCTGGAATGTTACCTTAAAGGACAAAAATGGACTTTGCGGATGTGATTAAACTAAGGATCTTGGGACTTCCTGGTGGTTTAGTGGCTGAGAATCTGCCTGTCAGTGCAGGGGACAGGGGTTTGATCTCTGGTCCGGGAAGATTCCACATGCCATGCGGCAACCAAGCCCATGTGCCACAACTACTGAGCCTCTGCTCTAGAGCCTGTGCTCCACAACAAAGGAAGCCACCACAGTGAAAAGCTTGTGCACCACAACTAGAGAGGAGGCCCTGTTCGCTGCAACTAGAGAAAGCCTGTGTGCAGCATTGAAGACCCAGCACAGTCAAAAATTAATTATGCTTTCTAAGTCACTTCAGTTGTGTCTGGCTCTTTGCAACCCTATGGACTGCAGCCCACCAGGTTCCTCTGTCCATGGGATTCTCCAGGCAAGAATACTTGAGTGGGTTGCCATTTCTTCCTGCAAGGGATCTCCCCAACCCAGGGATCCAACCTGCATCTCCTGTGTTGGCAGGCGGGTTCTTTACCACTAGCACCACCATTAATTAATTAATTAAAAAAAAAAAAAAACTAAGGATCTTGAGGTGGGGAGATTATCTTGGAGTACTTGGATGGACCCAAAAAGCTCCCTTGCAAAAGAGAGATGGAGATTACAGAGAAGAGGAGAAGGCTATGTGATCACAGAGGCAGAGATTGGAGCCATGAAGGCACAAGCCAAGGAAAGTTGGCTGCCACCAGCAGCTGGAAGAGGCAAGGAATATATTTCCCCCTGGAGCCCCCAAAAGGAGAGTGGCCTTGCTGACACCTTGATTTCGGCCCAAGGATACCGATTTGAGGCTTCTGGCCTCCAGAGCTGTGAGCTACCAAGTTTGTGATCCTTTGTTACAGCAGCCATAGGAAATGAATACAATAGTCAACCGAGTCTGTGTCTCAAAGAGAGTTACAGAAGGAAAGGTCTGGGTTGCAAACCCAGGCTTTGAAAAGATAGCCACAGATGGGGATTGCAGAAACCGAGGTCCCTCTAGATGGGGTTGTCCTGGGTGGTCTTGTTGATGCCCACTCACATTAGCTCTCAGCCCTGCCTCCCACAGAAGGCGTCCAGAAGAAAAGGAGTGAAATTAACATCATTTCCTTGTTTGCTTCCAGTCCAAACTCCCCCTCACCCAGGGCAGGACCAAGCCTGCACAAGTCAACCATGTAGTGTCACTCTGGCTACAGTAGCTTCCCCCAGCCTGGGGATAATAGCCTTAACCCACTTCTCAAGGAAGCTAGGAGAGGTAAAGGTTGTTAAGAGTGCTAAAGTGAAAGTGAAAGTTGCTCAGTCGTGTCCAACTCTTTACAACTCCATGGATATACAGTCCATGGAATTCTCCAGGCCAGAATACTGGAGTGGGTAGCTGTTCCCTTCTCCAAGAGATCTTCCCCACTCAGGGATCGAACCCAAGTCTCCCACATTGCAGGCAGATTCTTTACCAGCTGAGCACCAGGGAAGCACCTCAGTTAAGGGTGCTAACTGCCATGGAAAGGCTCAGCCTGCACCGATGATCTGCTGATGGTTTTGGCCTGGAAAAAGCAGTCGTGTTGAAGACTGATCATATTGCTATAAGGTGGGAGCCGCAATGTATCACAGCGACTTCACAAAGCATAAGTTTTCAGTTTGCAGCACAACCAGATGTGGCACCTCTCTGCTTTGCACCCTGATCCCCTTCTAGTGAGTTTCTGTGGCGGCCGGGTGTAACCTCCACAATCAGTGTCCCCAACCTTCCCAGAACCCCAGAGTGCTCCAGAATGCCCATCAGCAGACACTGGGCCGTGTGGACACTTGGAGTTAACTCCACTGACTGCTAGGTGACTTAAATTTCTAAAGGGAGATGGGGGTGGGGGAGCAGGGGGCAGTAAACTCTCCTAGACATATGCCAGTTAAGAAAGAATTCAATATGAGGACTTGGCTGGTGGTCCAGTGGCTAAGACTCTATGCTCCCAATGCAGGGGATCTGGGTTCAATCCCTGGTCAGGGAATTAAATTCCACACACCACAACTAAAAGTTTGCACACCACAACTAAGAGTTTGCATGCCACAACTTAAAGAAAAAGAAAAAAGAAGTCAAGCTCAGTCTGAGGGCCCAGTAGTAAAATAAGACATTATTCATTTTCCTTCCATGGCAGAGACAGTTGGGTCATCATCAAACCAATTTCTCCTTCCTTTTATACACACAGCTAGACTACATTTCCCAGTCTCCTTTGCAGTTGGGTATGGCCATGAGACTGTTTTGGCCCAGAGAAAGGCAAAAGGGATGAGCGGTCTGGCTCCTAAAAGTCATTCTCTCTCTCTTCCCCTCCAGATCAGTTAGATGTCAATCTTCAGGGCAACCTTAGAAATAGAACCAACTGGCCTGGTTTGCCAGAAACTGTCCTAGTTTTACCACTGAAAATCTTCACCCCAGGAGACTCCTCATTCCGAGACAATGATTGGTCACCCTACTTGAAAAGCACATGTGGAAGATGACAGAGGTTCCATCAAGCTGGGTCGCTAAATGACTGCATGGAGCTGAGCCCACCCCCCTCTACCTCCCATTCCCACCAATTCACAATATGTGTTTTGGACTTGATGTGAGTGAAAAATAAAATGGGGTTTGCTTCTTGATGTGTTACCACCACTGGTGTAACCTTAACTCATACACCATCCAATACTTTTGAAGAAACACAAAAATATCCTATGGTCCCTCAGCTATTTTAAGAAGACAGATAATAGTCATAAATAGAAGGACTATATATTATCTGGGATAGTCCTGGCTTCCATCTGTTGTCTGGGCATAATTATTAATAGCACCCCCTTTTACTCTCCAAAGTGTCCCTGTTTGCACAATATCTAACATGGTGTAGATAATTTCTAGTGTGAATGCATGCCTAAAATGTCATAGAAAAATTAATTGACTCCTGTTTTATTCATTAATTTTGGGGGCTGGAACCCATGCCCCCTTGTAGTGGAAATGCAAACTCTTAACTACTGGACAGCCAGGGAAGTCCCAACTGAATCCTGTTACAAACACAATTACTTAAGAGAGAACTTTTCTGTAATAAACATAATTTGTCTCATAGCTAATACCCTAAATCCAACTCTCAGGTTGCTGAATTTTCTTTGTTGGCCACACTGTGCACATTACGCAGAACCATCCTGAAATCTAGCTTTCTTATAGACTTTGTGTTGAGAGGATTGCTGTTCTTCTTGTACTTTTGATCTTTTCCACCAATTGATCAATCAAAAATTATATCTATTGAGTGGTCCATCTATACAACGAAATATTATTCATTGCTAAAAAGAAATGAGTTATTGAGTCACAAAAAAACATGAAGGAAACTTAAATGCACATGGCTAGGAGTGAAGGAACTCAGTTTAAAAAGGTTATATGCTATATGATTTCAACTATATGACATTCTGGGAAAGAGAAAACTATAGAGTAAAAAGATCTGTGGTTGAGTTAGTAGGAATGTAAATTGGTGCAGCCACTATAGAGAACAGTATGGAGGGTCCTTTAAAAACTAAAAATAGAGCTACCATATGAACCTGGAATCCCACTCCTGGGCTATGTCCAGAAAAGACAAAATGTCTATTTGAAAACATACGTACACCCCAATATTCATAGCAGCACTATTTATAACACCCAAGACATGGAAAAAACCCAAGTGCCCACAAACAAATGAATGGATAAAGAAGATATTTTGTGTATATATATACTACATGGAGTAATATGGAATATTGCTTAGTCACTCAGTCATGTCCAACTCTTTGCAACCCCTTGGACTGTAGCTCGCCAGGCAAGAATACTAGAGTGGGTAGCCATTCCCTTCTCCAGGGGATCAGCCTGACCCAGGGATCGAACCTGGGTCTCCTGCACTGCAGGCGGATTCTTTACCATCTGAGCCACCAGGGAAGCCCAATATGGAATATTACTCAGCCATAAAAAAAGAATGAAATAATGCTATTTGCAGCAACATGGGTGGACCTAGAGTTTATCATACTAAATGAAGTTAAGTCAGACAGAGAAAGACAAATAATATATGATATCACTTACATGTGGCATCTTTAAAAAAATGATACAAATGAACTTATTTATAAAACAGAAACACTCACAGACATAGAAAACAGACTTATAAATACCAAAGGGAAAGTGTTAGTCACTGTCAATCCAAAATTTAGGATTTTTAAGATTTAAAAACACTCAGATTTATGGCTCATATTATACAGCTGTACCTCGGTATCAGCAGGAAATTGGTTCCAGGATCTTCCTTAGGTACTAAAATCCTTGGATGCTCATGATTAAGGATTAACTTTGTATTACTTTTCAAGCAAGGTCGAAGAAGGTAAGGGATACACTGCAGACTACCCTCGTACCCTCTGGAGGATGGGGACCATCTGAGGTCTAGCTCAGTTCAGTTCAGTTGCTCAGTTGTGTCTGACTCTTTGCGACCCCATGAATAGCAGCACGCCAGGCCTCTCTGTCTATCACCAACTCCCAGAGTTTACTCAAACTCATGTCCATCGAGTTGGTGATGCCATCCAGCCATCTCATCCTCTGTCATCCCCTTCTCCTCCTGCCCCCAATCCCTCCCAGCATCAGGGTCTTTTCCAATGAGTCAACTCTTCGCATGAGGTGGCCAAAGTATGGGAGTTTCAGCTTCAGCATCAGTCCTTCCAATGAACACCCAGGACTGATCTCCTTTAACATGGACTGGTTGGATCTCCTCGCAGTCCAAGGGACTCTCAAGAGTCTTCTCCAACACCACAGTTCAAAAGCATCAATTTTTCGGTGCTCAGCTTTCTTCACAGTCCAACTCTCACATCCATACATGACCACTGGAAAAACCATACCCTTGACTAGATGGACCTTTGTTGGCAAAGTAATGTCTCTGCTTTTTAATATGCTATCTAGGTTGGTCATAATTTCCTTCCAAGGAGTAAGTGTCTTTTAATTTCATGGCTGCAATCACCATCCG